>NC_065534.1:42225166-42482666 GCF_932294415.1 Quercus robur | reverse complement strand
ACTACACTTGCTACCTAACCTGCTAAGACCAAAAAGAAAAACTTTGCCTTTGATGGTCTCAACAGTTCTGATATATTTGCTTTATTAAGACAAAAAATGAATGATGAGGAAGAAGCAGCAAATGCTAATTCAGAAGGAGAAGAGGATGACCAAGAATCCAAGGCATCCTCAAAAGCCTCTGTTACTAATAATGATCATAATTCTTTCTGTCTTGTTAAAAACATGACTGACAAAGTGATTCTTGGTATTCCCTTCATAAATTCTTTATATCCTTTTCTTTTTGAGCATGATGGTATCACTATTGACCTTTTTGCGCAGAAGGTCAAATTTAAATTTGCTTCAAGATTTGAAATTGATACTGATGCTTCTTTAAACCTGATTCATGCTAAAACCAAACATCTAAATTTTCTTAAGCAAGAGGTTAGATATTAGGAGATTGCTGAACAACTTTCCGATAAATCATTACAGTAGAAAATTGATAACTTTCATAAAATATTGATCAATGATGTTTGCTCTGATATCCGTAATGCCTTTTGGTATAAAAAAGGACATATTGTTAATTTGCCCTATGTTAAAGATTTCAATGAAAAAGAAAAATCCTACTAAGGCTTGTCTCATTCAAATGAATGCTAAAACTGTTGAATTTTGTAAAAAAGAAATTCATGATTTGCTTAAGAAAAAGCTGATTAGGAATAGTAAGTTCCCCTGGTCTTGTGCTGCCTTCTATGTTCAAAAAAATATTGAAATCGAAAGAGGGACTCCTTGCTTAGTTATTAATTACAAGCCTCTGAATAAAGTATTAGAATGGATCAGGTATCCTATCCCTAACAAGAATGACCTAGTATATAGGCTAAGTGATGCTGTCATATTTTCTAAATTCGATATAAAATCTAGATTCTGGCAAGTCCAAATTAGTGAAGCTGATAAGTACAAAACTGCTTTCACAACCCCTTTTGGACATTATGAGTGGAATGTTATGCCTTTTGGTCTCAAAAATGCCCCTAGTGAATTACAAAACATTATGAATGATATCTTCAACTCCTTTAGTCATTTCACCATTGTTTACATTGATGATGTTCTTGTCTACTCCAAATCCATTGATGAGCATTGGAAGCATTAATATTCATTCCTTGATACCATCAAATGCAATGGTCTTGTTGTCTCTACTAAGAAAATCAAGCTATATTAAACAAAGATCCGTTTCCTTGTCTATGAGATTTATGAAGGACAAATTCATCCTATTGACAGAGCCATTCAATTTGCTGATAAGTTTCCCGATGTCATTATTGATAAAACACAATTACAAAGATTCCTTGGGTCTCTAAACTACATTGCAGACTTCTATAAGGACATGAGGAAACAATGTAAAGTAAGCAAGGTCATCCACATGCGTTGTCTGGAGGGAATCATCCCTCGTGGGGAATAGCCAGAGTACTAGCCAAACCTTTATCAGGGAATCAAAACAGCTTTAGTAACATCAGCAGGGAATCAGAGTAGATAGCATGGCATCATGGCAAATCAATAGCTTTAGTAGGAGATTCCTTCACTTAGCAATTTTGGAGTTTATGTTGACAGATTTAATCCTCACCTAAATCTTGAGTGGAGGCTTCATCATGTTCAAGTAGCTCTGGATTGTAAGGGTAATAGGGATCATTATTAGTAACAGAGGGAGGCTTTTGAGGATGCCTTGGATTCTTGGGGTAGATGCGATATATGATAGCAAGGGGCTTTACTGCTTTCATCCATATCATAACCAGATGTTAAAATATTTAAAGTTAAAACCTTAACAATATTAGGATCATCCAAAGCAAGAGTAATATCAGGATAGCAGTTAAAATAAACAAGACCATCAAACAGAGATGAGGTAATCAGGCTAAGAATACTAGTACGAAAATCTTTAAACCTAGCATCTCTTAAGCACATAAGAACTATATAAATATATATATATATATATATATATATATATATATATATATATTGTGAGGGGAGTAGATTCAATTTTGGGCCGAGGCCCAAAGGGCTTGAAAGCTCGCATTAAAAAAGATAGGCTAGACCCACCTTTATGTATCATAAAGAGAAGTGTTTCCCCAGATGATTCTCAAGGAGTTCTGGATATGCCACCACCATTAAAACTCTCATCCAAGGAAACGAACATGGGTGACCTTGAACAATACAAAGAAGTGATCCCGGAGAACCAATTTCCTTTTTGTAGGCCGAGGTACAATTCTCACTGAGTATACCTTAGAAAACTTCCTGAGAGGATAAGGATCACAGAGACTGTCACCTCCACATTAATGAGAGGTTCTCCACTTAATCCTTGCCACATTAAATGTGTATAAGCCAACCTAAACAGTACCAACACCCTCCAAAAGTCTTGTTTCAGGATAAGAACGGAGGGGAAACCAATAGGAGAAGGAAAAATATCCCAAAAAGATCTAGCTAGAGTTAGCCAGCTGGAGGGATAAGGAAAGGAAGGAGCCTATAAGAAAGAAGGGGGGGGGGGGTGTGTGGCGGCAAAAAGAAGGGGCATGAGAAAAAAGAGACTAAGAAAGAGAGAACAAAAAAGGGAAGAGTTGAGAGATTCTTTATCTTTAAATCCCACCACCACGGGAAAGGAGTGTAATGGTTGTTGCTAATTGTTAGGTTCTAAAGACTTAGGATTTTATGTATTTAGAACTCTAATGTGTATTGTTGGCAAACCATGATCAAAACAATATGTTTAGTCGTGTTTAGACTTGCTCAAAGTTGGTTCGTTTATGTAAAGTTGGAATAAGCTGATGCAAGAACCATTTAAGCTTCTCGGCCTAGTTCGATCGATCGAAGCTTAGGCTCGATCAATCGAAAATCGGGTCAGAGGCGTTTTCTATAGAATTCCAACTCAGCCCTAGTTTTGTTTTAAAACGTTTAGGGTTTTCTAATTTGCCCTAGATATAAAAGGTAAACCCGCCACGTTTTAGTGTTACTATCTGTTTCTGAATTTTCCTTTGAATATTGAAAATTTTCCTTCATCACCCTAGCCACATTTGAATTTTCCTATCGTTGTTTCTACCATATATTTTATTGATTTTTTTCCCTGGGAATTGGTTTTGTGAATCTTGATACAGTAACTCACTTAGCACAAAAAATTATATGAGACGCTTGTTCCATTTCATTTTTAAATTTGTGCCAAGTGAATTATTGAGTGTAAAAATTGAAGAGTCCAAATCTAATTAGATTCTAAATTAGATTTCAATTAGAGTCCAATTTTTCATCATGTGTTCATTTTTTTAAATATTTGTGACAAGTGAATTATTGGGTGAAAAAAAGATATATATATATATATATATATATTGTGGGGTAGGGGGCCGGATCACATACTGGGCCTTGGGCCCTGTCTGAGGAGGTAAGTGACCCGAAGGCAAGCAAGCAGTACAAATTGTTTTGGGTCAGACTTTACGAGCAGAGCATGGAATTGAAGGTTGTTCGAGGAGGAGTGTCTCCTCAGACTGACTCAAAGTGGGTCAAACACCGGACCTAATGATCAAAGCTACCCCCAGGATGCATCGATGCTAAGGACGTACCCCCGAAACGTGCAAGAGAGAAGAAAACCCCAAAGGAAAAATATAATATATTTGAAGGAAAACTGCTGCCACCACATTAAATGCACCACAGCTACTTTTCTGGCCGCATTTATGTGGAGAAGACTCCTGAACAGTAATGCCTTGGCAACCACGACTCACAGAAAGCCAAGGACGATGCCAGATGGAACAGGTACTCAAGTAAGGGTTTAGATGGCCAACAAGTGTAAGATCAAGATGGTCTACAAGTGTAAGATCAAGATGGTCTGGGGAGGACCATATAACGTGAAAAACCCTCTATGAAAAGAGGGAGAAGAAACTGTAATGAAATCGGCCATAAAGCTTTAAGTATAGAATGTTTGAGAATCAGCGTCCTCGGACCAGTCCGAGAGCATTATTCTTTAACAAACTTTTGTCATCTTTCTCTTCTATAACAGACTTTTTTCATCTTTCTCTTTTTGGCACTAAAACTCATTCTTCTGCCATTTGGTTCACAGGAGCCCAGTCCCCCAACCCATTCTCTACAAATTTAATTGTGTTGGGCTGCTTTGGGCTTAAGTCCACACATCCTTTGGGCTAGAAGTTCAAATTAGGTCCCCACATATATATATATATAAAATGAGAAACCATTACATATTTTAGAAATGTATGGTTTAAAAAAAAAAAATATAAGCTAGTACTATGTAAAATTTGAAACTCTTTTAAAAAAAAATGCATATGCATGGGGCTACACACTAGTTATAGTAATAGCATAATACAATTTAATTGAGTGCTAAAATCAACCAACTTCAGACTTTAATTGTATAAACATTATATCATAGCAATTCTAAAATAGTTGTATAAATCAACTTAATACAAAAATATTTCATAAAAACTTTCAAAGGTTTGTGTCATTTGTATTTTCTAAATGTCAATGGACTTTTTTGTTTCATGCAATGATTGACACTTCACTTAATAGGCTCCTCAAGAAATAGCATAATATATGCATATTGGCCATTTTCCTAATTTGTGAAGGACCATTTCTAACACACATAGTTTGGAAATTATTTTGTCTTCCATGCCATTTTCTTTTGGTTCACTTCCCAAACATTATCATGGATCAAAAGTAATTTTAATAGTTTTTTTTTTTTTTTTGTTACATAGAATACATATGTGAAAATCTGCATATACTGTTTTTGGTCTTTTTTTTAAAAAAAATTATCAAGCATTAACAATAGAGGGAAAATTATGCTATCTAGACCTTTCAATTTAAGATGGTTGTGACTTGCATTGAGGAGAACAGGAAACCTATGGTCGCACTACATATGCATAAAGATGAAAAGCGTTGTCAGTAAAATCATTTGGAGTACAAATATAATAGCATTACTATTAACCACTATTCAATTGGCAAAATTGATCCACATATTGGGCTGATTTGCAAGTTTTGGCAAGTAACAAAAGTTGTTTTTACCAAATAGATAAATAGAGGCCCAAGAAGGCCAGCAGTAAATAGATAAAATTTACTAAATAAAGAATAATAAAAATTCTCACCAATTACAATACAAATTCTAGTATATAACACTAATAACCCAGAGGTCAGTTCGTGTTTTGTCTTTTCCAGGTGAAAAGATAGAGATGCTGAGAGCTTGAGAGAGAGTTGAACAAAAAGTAGAGATGTCTTCGATTTTGCATGGGTTCAACCGTAATCAAAACCAATAACCCAAATACCTAAATTAAAGAAAATCAAATCAATAATCCAAATACCTAAATCTAAGATAAGTATTCAAAATAACAAAACTGAACTGGTAGTGGCTCCGACGATATATGATGGTGGTGGGAGGTTGGCACTTTCAGCCACTGAAGGAGTGAGCGAGCGCCCATGGGCTATGGTTTGGTGGTTTAGAGAATTGAGAGAGGTAGAGAGAACTGCTTCTACAGCTCTTAGAAAGGTAAAGAAGATGGAAGAGGCAAAGAAGAAAAAGGGTTTATCGAGAGAGAGTAGTTTATCGGGTTTGGAAGTAAAAAATTAGGACAAATTACACTTTATCACCCTAAATTATGCACTAGATTACACTTTGCACCATAAACTATTCGACTACACTTTGCACCATAGACTATTTGACTAGACACTTTGCACCCCGGTGTTATTTTTGTTATTATATTTAACAAAATCTTGCTACATATGACAAGCACATGCCTCTTGCTTAGGTGGAACAAAATTAAAAAATTGAAACATCCTTCTTCAAAATCAACTAAAATAAAATCCAAAATTTTCCACATCTCCTTTTGTCTCGTGTGCGTGCCATCGTCTTCCTCAGATTTAGTTTCAAAATATTTAAATTTACCTCTCTAATTCCATAATAGAATTCATTCACTGTACCCCATCCACCTTCCCCGAATCATTGTTTATTTTGTTTTCATCATTGGATAGACATATAAAAATGGCCTATAGAAAGTCACATAACCCTTTCGTGTAATAATCCTTTGGCAGATAATTGGGTGGATTATCTGGGAAAAGATTGGAGCTATTGGTACAAGGGTTCTCTTGAAGGACGAATTGTTCTCAATAAGTGTTTAGATAATTGGGCCGATTTATTCATCAATGATTTTTAGTGATTTCTGCACAAATGAGTGGTCACGACAATGTATTAAAACCCACTGGGTGTTGTCTCCACACTCCATCTCCCATTTTTGTATATGAATTTTCTGCCAATGGTGTCCTTGCAAATCAAAGTTTTGTCTTCAGTGTTATTGAATGACAACGTCAACCTATGATGTGGGAGAGAAGGTTAAAGATTGCAAGGCAAATTGCTCATACTATTTCTTATCTCCATATTGCCTTCCAAAGACCTGTCATCCATGTCAATATGAATATGCATAGTATCTCCTTAGATGTACATGATGTTCCCAAATTGTCCAAATTTTATTTTTCTGTATTGATTCCCGAAGGTGAAACTGATGTGGAAGTTCATTACCGTTATTTGAATTCAAGGTTATATGCCTTCGAGCTTAAACCAACAGACGAGGTAACAGAGAAAACAAACAATGATTTGGGGAAGGTGGATGGGGTATTGTGAATGAATTTTGCTATGGAATTAGAGAGGTAAATTTAAATATTTTGAAACTGAATCTAGGAAAGAGGATGGCACACATGTGAGATAGAGGGAGATGTGGGAAATTTTGGATTTTGTTTTCACTGATTTTGAAGAAGGATGTTTTGGTCTTTTAACTTTATTTCACCTAAGCAAGAAGCATGTGCTTGTCACATGCAGCAATATTTTGTTAAATATAACAACAAAAATAATGCCGGGTGCAAAGTGTGATAGTTTAGGGTGCAAAGTGTGTAGTCAGATAGTTTATGGTGCAAAGTGTAATTTAGTGCATAGTTTAGGGTGGTAAAGTGTAATTTTTCTAAAAAATTAAAAGAAAAAAAATTAATTTATTTAAAAAATATGAATGAGGTGTAAAATTGTGGAGGGAGCAAATGAAGTCAACAAAAAGTCAAAGGCTTCGATTTTATAGTATATATAGACTGTTGTGTAGCTCCATGCATATATATAGGTGTAATTAAAAATAATCACAAATATTCATTTTTTTAGAAGAGATTCAAATTATAAATAAATTTCTAAAATATGTAATGATTTCTCATATATATATAATTGAGAATTTAATTGGATTTAGACTTTTTGGTTTTTTTCACTTAATAATTCACTTGTCACAAAAATTAAAAACAAAAATGGACACGTGGTTGAAAATTGGATTCCAATTGAAATCCAATTTAGAATCTAATTGGGTTTGAATTCTTCAATTTTTACACTCAATAATTAATTTGGCACAAAATTAAAAATCAAATGGGACATGTGGCGCAAAATTAAAAATTATATAGATTGTCTATGGAAATCACACTAAAATTTTAGCACACGTTTTATAGAAAATTATGTACTTTTTCACAATTAAATTGCAAAATGAGTAATTCCATTAATTAAGTGATATCTCATTTGGTTCAAGCCCTATTTTGCCCATGAACAACCGAATTAAATGGAATTTCATGATCTTAAACATAACTCCAAAATTAATCTAATCACATTGGTAGATTTCAATTAAAGCTCAGTTAAATTTAGCCAGCCACATATCATTTGATGAAAATCAACAAAAAAGGGCCTAACTATTAAAATAAAAAAATTCTTTAATTTTAGAGATAAAATTTATATCAAAATTCAAAGTTGGACAAAATACAACATCGACAATACTTAATCTAGTGGGTTTAATCATATCTTAACATATCTTAAGCCTAGTTCCATTAAGATCCTATATATATATTGTAAGGTTGAATTTATTCAACCATCTAATTGGCTTTATTCCGTGCCAAATTTGCTTGTAATTCAGCATTTAGTAACCCTGTATTTAGGTGGGATTGTTGTAAGGGTAGTGAGTGAGATAATGTGAAGATTGCTCAAGAGTGTGCAAGAAAACAGAGTGTCGCGGCTGGGACTCGCGACTGGACTCGCGGCTTCAACCCGCCAGAAGATGCACACGTGCCAAGCATGCTGGTAGATGAACAGTCATGCTAGCTGGAGCACTACAGGACAAAACAGGACAACTGGCCATACGGTTAACTCGCGACTGGAACTCGCGACTTAGTCAAGCCGCGAGGTCAAGCCGCGAGCCACCCCTGTTTTGGAAAAACCTGACGTTTCGCATTCCACTCCTCTTCAGTATAAATACCCTTTTAACCCACGATTGAAAGAGAGCTTCCAGAGAGAATTTTGAGAGAGAAACCCTAAAGAAAAACCAGATTGTTTTACCCACAATCTCTACCTTAGAGTCTCATCAAAATCCCTCACTCTCTTCCTCTCCATTGTCAAATCCTTGAGAGGCCTTTATACCAAACCTGGTTCTCACCATTATCATCTCTGTGAGACAGACGTTTGGAGTTCTGGGAAGCAGTTAGGAAGGAGCCAATATTCATTGGTTGATGCTACGGTGTAGTAGCGGAATCCGGAAAGCTAGAAAAGAAAAAGGTTCGGCGCAACCTCGTTGGAGCAAGAAGCTTGGAGGGCTTAGATGCATTGGGTAGATTAGGCTTGGAGGGTCTATTGCTGTCCTTGTATCCCAACTGTATTTTCTAGTGGATTGATTACCGCTTGGAGGGCGGAGGAGAGGTTTTTCGCCGAGGTCTTCGGTTTCCTCTTCGATAACATATCTGGTGTTATCGCTGTGTTTGCATCTTCCTTCCTCTCTATCTCTGCCTTTACATTATCTGCTGTGGTTTATTTTGTTGTGGCTTAGATAGTTGTTTAATCAATACCATGTTATAGCATATGTTAAGTTTCCGCACACTATTGTTTAACATATTGCGTGTGTTGATTAAATTGGTTTTTGGGGGTCTAAACGTTCAAAAGTGTTTTTGTACACGTTTTTGAACTTTCAATTGGTATCAGAGCGGGTACACAGCTGTTTGGTGTCTTTACCATTTGTGTGATCCTAGACCCCTGTGTTGTGGTTGCTGTTCTTGTTTATACCATGTTGAATTGTAGCTCAAGTGTTTGTGAAAATGTCTCTATGCACATGACTGAAAGGTGTCTTACTGATGACCTTGTAGAGTTATTAAAAACTAAGAAACATGCTAGAGTTTTTGTTCACATGCTGAAATTTCTTGAGAATCAGAATCTTGTCTTACACAGTATCATATCTGAATCAAAATCATTGATTAAGAAATATAAAAGAAAGAATAGAATGTTGTGTGAAATGATTGAGAATCTGAAAATGAAAAATCAATCTAAAAGTAGCATGAAACCTGATGATGAGTTTGTGTTTGAAGGTCAAGAGTGTCTGTCACATGTGAACCTATTTGTGCATACCTCTTTAAAGGTGTTTAATGCTTGTCTGTGGTATCTTGATAGTGGGTGTTCTCGCCATATGACAGGGGATAAGTCACTGTTTAAGTCACTCAAAGAAAAGGTGGGTGACTATGTGACCTTTGGGGATGGAAGCCATGCTCAAGTCCTAGGCAAAGGAACCATTGAGATACCCGGTTTGCCTCTGTTGAAAGATGTGCTGTTCATAAAGGGGCTGAAGGCAAATTTGCTGAGCATCACTCAAATTTGTGATGACAACTTTCTGGTACAATTCTCCAAGAAAGGATGTTTGATTATCAATAAAGAGGGGATTCAGGTTTTGGAAGGAAATCGGACTACGGATAATTGTTATGGAATAGTTCCCACGGCACCAATATCATGTAGAAGTGCTCGGGTAGATATGTTGGAGCTGTGGCATCACAGATTTGGGCATGCCAACTTCAAACAAGTCGCCAAAGTCTCCAAACTTGAAGCAGTTGAGGGACTTCCTAAGTTTGGAAAAGTAGAGAAGACCATTTGTGGTGCATGTCAAATGGGGAAGCAAACTAAGGCAAGCCATCACAAGGTAAATGTGATAGCCACCTCTCGTTGCTTGGAGCTACTTCATGTTGATCTGATGGGGCCCACCAGAACTGAAAGCCTAGGGGGAAAAAGATATATCATGGTCATTGTGGACGACTACTCAAGATACACTTGGGTTGAATTCCTTAGAGAAAAATCAGAAGCTTGTGAGAGGCTAGAGATTCTGTGCAAGAAACTACAAAATGAAAAGGGGATTCCAATAGCCAAGATTAGAAGTGATCATGGGAGAGAATTTGAGAATGCAAGATTCGAGTCCTTCTGTGAGAAGAGTGGTATTAAAAGAGAGTTTTCAGCTCCCAAAACTCCACAACAAAATGGAGTGGTAGAGAGAAAAAATCGTGTGATTCAGGAGATGGCAAGAGTCATGTTGCTTAATAAGCAAATACCTCAAAACTTTTGGGGAGAAGCTGTCAACACCTCGTGTCACATTGGCAATAGGATTTTCTTTCGAGCTGGTACAAAGAAGACTGCATATGAGATATGGAATGAGAAGAAGCCTAAAGTGAAGTATTTCCGAGTATTTGGAAGTAAATGTTATATCTTAAATGATCGAGAGAATCTTGGGAAGTTTGATGCAAGAAGTGATGAGGGTACTTTTCTTGGCTACTCTACTACAAGTCGAGCATATAGAGTGTTCAACAAGAGAACAAAGACTGTGATGGAATCCATAAATGTCAAGATTGATGATGCCTTACCTAAGGTGGAAATGATTGATGATGTAGAAGGGCCGAGCATCGAAGAGCCTGATGTTGAGGTAGAAGCTTTGGATATAGAAGGTGAAGAACCTATACCAGAAGTAGAATCGACTCCCATCAACCCAAGAAGGGAAACGAGATCGATGTCTAGAACTTCAAGTCCTCTTACTCCACCAGAAGTTCATCCTCCTATCTCTCGTAGTGATGAAGTTTCCACTTCAAAAAGGCCTTCCTCAAGAATTCTCAAGAATCATCCGGAAAGTAATATCATAGGATCACTTGATGACGGTCTTCGCCTCAGGAAAGGAAATATTCTGCTAGCCAATCATGTAACATATCACTGTTATCTTGCACAGTTTGAACCAAAGAGGGTTGAAGAGGCTCTTCTAGATGAGAATTGGGTTGAATCAATGCATGACGAGCTGAATCAGTTTGTGAGAAATGACGTGTGGGAACTTGCTCCACGGCCTGAGAACGTTCATGTTATATGCACAAAGTGGATTTTTAAAAACAAAACTGATGAAGATGGGGAGATAATTCGAAACAAGTCTCGATTGGTGGCTCAAGGCTACACACAAGTAGAAGGGGTGGATTTTGATGAATCATTTGCTCCGGTGGCAAGACTCGAATCCATTCGAATCCTCATGTCCATTGCGTGCACCTTGAAGTTCAAACTTTATCAAATGGATGTTAAGTGTGCGTTTCTGAATGGATATCTAAATGAAGAGGTTTTTGTTGAGCAACCAAAAGGATTTGAGGATCCTCATTTTCCAGATCATGTATTAAGATTAAAGAAAGCACTATATGGTTTAAAACAAGCGCCTAGAGCCTGGTACGACCGTCTTACACATTATCTTCTAGACAGAGGTTTCAAGAGAGGGTATGCTGATCGAACTCTATTTGTCAAAAATGATGAAGATTATCTCCTTGTGGCACAAGTCTATGTTGATGACATAGTGTTTGGAGCAACTATCGAAGATCGTGCTACTGAATTTTCTGAGGAGATGAAGAAGGAGTTTGAGATGAGCATGGTGGGGGAGCTCACATTCTTTTTGGGTCTTCAAGTCAAACAACAGAAGGAGGGTATATTTGTATCTCAAGAGAAGTATGCCAGAAATATTGTCAAGAAGTTTGGCCTAGACTCCAAAAAACATGCCTCCACTCCCATGAGCTCTGCCACTAAACTGAATGTGGATTCATCAGGAGTTGAAGTAAGTCCCACGTTGTATAGGAGCATCATTGGAAGTTTGCTCTACCTTACAGCAAGTAGACCGGACATTGCTTTCAGTGTGGGCGTTTGTGCCAGGTACCAAGCTAATCCGAAGGAATCTCATCTGACTGCTGCTAAGCGAATCATTCGATATGTGAGTGGTACTGCAAACTATGGTCTGTGGTATTCAAAAGACTCAAATGCGTGTCTTGCTGGGTATTCGGATGCTGACTGGGCTGGAAGTGTAGACGATCGGAAAAGCACTTCAGGTGGCTGTTTTTATCTTGGTAACAATCTTGTTTCGTGGATGAGCAAGAAGCAGAATTCAGTGTCTCTATCTACTGCAGAAGCAGAGTACATCGCTGCTGGAAGTTGCTGCACTCAGCTTCTTTGGATGAAGAAATTACTTCATGACTATGGAATTCCTCAAGAAACGATGTGTGTCTTCTGTGACAACACCAGTGCCATCAATCTTTCCAAAAATCCTGTTCAGCATTCAAAATCCAAACACATAGAGATACGTTACCATTTCATTCGGGATTTGGTAGAGGAAAGAGTTGTGTGTCTTGAGTTCATACACACTGACAATCAAAAGGCGGATATCTTCACCAAGCCTCTCGATGGTCCACAGTTTGAATCCCTCCGTAAGACCATTGGTGTCGGTACAATTCCTTGACTCTCTTGTGTGTTGTGTGCTTCACTGTTTATATATCTGTCTGTGTTGGAGCACACATTTTTTTTGCAACTTGTTTCTTGCTTGCTTGTTCTTTTGTGTTTGCTGCTGGTTTTGTTTGTGTTTGATTCATTCTTTTTGTTTCTTGAGTCAAAAATCCAAAAATCACATAAAGAATTTGAAAATCAAAACACTTGATTGACTTTGTTGAGTTTTTGTCTTAAAACTCGTTTTGCCTTGTACCTTTGTGCTAATGGCTTTGTGCATTGTCGAGCATTGCTTGTTTTCATGCACTCATATCACTTTGGGAAAAATCTTGAAATCTATGTGATTGTTGTAAATAGATCTTCAAACTTGTCATGAATGATTAGTGAATGGTTATGTTGATCTTGAAACTTGCATAGACTTGTGTCTATATCTCTTCCCATTTTTTATTTTTTTTTTGCTAAAAAGAGCTCCCTAAATGTAAATCTCCAAATGAAAAGAGATATTGAGCTGCAAAAGCCTGTCGCACATTCTAGTATTTGACTAGGAAAAAGGGTAAGCGACTTTAGATTTAAAGTGAAATTTCTTTCAAAAAGGCCAAAGGCCTATTCTTCTAAGAAAAATGTTATATATCCCTCTCACAATGAGAGATGATTGCCTCAAAAGATCAAATGTTATGGCTGAAAGTGGAGTCAAATGAAAGGCTCCAAGTTATGTTATCAAGTTGTGTGGGAAGTCATATATTCATATTTCTATAATTGAGATTGGTCACATGATCTAGTGCTAATTGTGTATGCCTTGGTTGAATTGATCATTGAAGCTTCACATTAGACAAAGGACTATTTCATTGTTGATATCCACACACAACACACAAGTTTATGTTTGATAAATGCCATATTCATTTGTGTGATTGTACTTGATAAAATGTGTTTTCACATACTCAATCTTTGTTAATTCAAGCACAAAAAGATTTTTGAGTGTTTTAGGTGTTTTTGGAAAGTGTTTTGCTGAAAAATCTGAAAATTTCAAAAATACAGTTTTGCCCTGTTTTGGCGGCTCAGTCGCGGGTGTGTCAAGTCGCGAGTTTCAGTCGCATCTTCGCTGGTCAGTTTTGGCGACTTGTTCGCGAGTGGAAGGTCCAGTCGCGAGATTCACTCAGAGATTTTCGCGGCTCAGATCGCGACTCACTCGCGGGTAGACCTTCCAGTCGCGAAAAACACTTAGAAAAATTTTTCAAAATTTTCATCTTGAGTGCTTTGGCGGCTTGAGCTGGCGACTGTGTGGCGACTTGAACCAGTCGCGAAAATCGCGTGTTTTGGTCATACAGGGGCAGTTTTTTTAAAATTTTCTGTTTTCCCTCGATCTTTTTGTGACTGTTCATTGTCTTTTTCTTCTGCACTTTCCCTTTCTCACCGTGCCTTCATTGTCGATCTCCATTGTTTGCTTCTTCTCCGCTAAAAATCGTCGACTCACAGGTATGGTTCCTTGTCTTGCACTCTAATTGTCCTGTTGTTATGGTTTTCCCTCTGGATTATTCACTTCTGAGTGTGGGTTTTGTGTTGGGCTTTGATGTCATCGTTGTCCTTTCTTAGCTTATGATAACCTGTGCTTCTGGTTTTGAGCTCATTTATTTTGTTGGCTGTGTTCTTCATCATATGCTTAGCTAGGGTTAGCTAATTTTTGTCTGATCTGTTGTTGCTATCATATTTCACTTTGATCTTGTGTGGTATCTTGTTAATGTGGTGTTGATTTTGGTCCCTTTACAGCTGTTTTTGTGGGCATATTTGATCTCTCTACTGTGTAGTTCTAAGTTGGGCCTTTGGTGTCCCTCATTGTTATTTTCTGACCATACTCATCCAGCTGTTAGGGTTTCTTCATTGTTCCTACATTTTCACTAACCCACTGCTGATATAGTCTGTTGGATTGTGTTTTTGTCATTTCCCTTGTTTATAATACAGACTGGTCATGTCTCCATTCAAAAAGGCTGCTGTGAAAGGAGGTTCTTCCAAAGGGAAGGAACCCGTAATTGATGTTGATGAAGACACACCTCTCCCGAAAGTGACTCGCTCTTCATCACAGCGATTCGATCCCAATAAGTTCAGATCCTATTCAGCATATCAGTCATATGAGAACTTCTTTCTTCATGCCACACCACTACTAGAGAGAGCAGTGGATCTGCCTTCACTTCACAACACTGACATCCCGATATGCTTTGCTCACAAGGATTGGAATTACCTTCTCTCGGATCCGGATATCGTGTATGAAGAGTTGGTTAAAGAATTTTATGCTAATGCAATTGTGGAGGGAGATGAACTTAAGTGCTGGGTTCGGCAAAAGAGCTTTTCTGTCTCTCCTACATACCTGGCAGAAATTCTTCACATCAACAGACCAATTTTTCGTCATTCACCGGTCTATGATGATCTATGTCCTGATGAGGAGCTTCTAAAACAAAGTCTTGGTCAAGACTTGGAATTCTCGCCAAATGGAAAATCCATCAGTGTTTCCTCCCTTTCTCCGAAACTGCGAGTGCTTACAATTGTGATGTTTCACAATTTGTACCCTTTGTCCAGTACTGGGTATATGAATCTCGGACGAGCTTTGTTTCTTCATGATCTGGTTTCTGATGAAGAAATTGACATTTGTGCTCACATCTTTCATGTTCTGCGCAAAACAGTTCTTCGCAGTGAGTCTCGGATCTGCATTCCTTTCTGCAGTCTCATTTCACGGATCTTGAAGCTCAAGGGGATCTATCCATCGACTGATGAGTCTCCTATCCCCAAACCGAGTCCGATTAACATGCGTACATACAATGCAAGTGTTGGACATAGTCGGAAGAGAGCCAAACCAGAAACTTCTGCATCTCACAGTGACTCTCAGTTCAGCAATCTCTCCCTCGATGAGAAACTTGATCGCATTGTTTCCTCTGTCCACGAGGTGAATACAAAGATGTCTGGACTCACTGCTTCTCTACACCATCAAAGCAACCGATGGGACATGAAGTTTACTTCTCTTCAGACTCAGTTGGATCAGATTCAGAGAAAACTAGAAGAGGATGACTAGCCTATTCCATGACAAAAAGGGGGAGTGATAGGCATAATCAGAGGGGGAGGATATTACCCTAAGGGGGAGTGTCACTATCTAAGGGGGAGTGTCTTTATTTTTTTTGTTTCCTTCTTCTCTTTAAGTTGATATATTATGTTTTGTAAAACTGTTATTCAGGTATTTGTTGGTTTGTACCCATATGCTTTTGTAAGCTTTGAGGGTTTATGGTTTATGCATAGTTTGTAGGCCTTGTGGTATGTACCATGCTTAAGTGCTGCCTTTATGCTATGTGAAATCAGTATTTTAAATCTAAATGTTCTGCATTGTGGTTTATGTACTGTCACTCTTGTGCCCTTGTAGGATTGTTCCTAGATGCATATGCCATGTGTGCTATGCATTGGTTGAGTGTTGAGCATACACGTGTCTTGCCTTGTGCTTGTTAACTTGTATGTCTTTGTGTTCATTCCAAGTGTGAATGAACACTGTGATCACTACTTTGTGGTGTTCACTTGGTTGATCAAGCCATGGTTTGTTCATTAACTCCATCTTATGCTTGATCTCTTTTTGCCTGTTTCATATGCATTAATAATTTTCTGCTTACAATGATCATGGTGTATTGTTGTGTTTCAGGAGTTTGTGTTCATATGATTCAAGTGCTTCACAGCTTCTAGAATTAGGTGTGAGTGAGTTTTGATCAACTGTTCCCAACTCACATGTTAAGTCTAGAGTCTGTTTTAGGGTTTTGTCACGGAATAGCCAAAGGGGGAGATTGTAAGGTTGAATTTATTCAACCATCTAATTGGCTTTATTCCGTGCCAAATTTGCTTGTAATTCAGCATTTAGTAACCCTGTATTTAGGTGGGATTGTTGTAAGGGTAGTGAGTGAGATAGTGTGAAGATTGCTCAAGAGTGTGCAAGAAAACAGAGTGTCGCGGCTGGGACTCGCGACTGGACTCGCGGCTTCAACCCGCCAGAAGATGCACACGTGCCAAGCATGCTGGTAGATGAACAGTCATGCTAGCTGGAGCACTACAGGACAAAACAGGACAACTGGCCATACGGTTAACTCGCGACTGGAACTCGCGACTTAGTCAAGCCGCGAGGTCAAGCCGCGAGCCACCCCTGTTTTGGAAAAACCTGACGTTTCGCATTCCACTCCTCTTCAGTATAAATACCCTTTTAACCCACGATTGAAAGAGAGCTTCCAAAGAGAATTTTGAGAGAGAAACCCTAAAGAAAAACCAGATTGTTTTACCCACAATCTCTACCTTAGAGTCTCATCAAAATCCCTCACTCTCTTCCTCTCCATTGTCAAATCCTTGAGAGGCCTTTATACCAAACCTGGTTCTCACCATTATCATCTCTGTGAGACAGACGTTTGGAGTTCTGGGAAGCAGTTAGGAAGGAGCCAATATTCATTGGTTGATGCTACGGTGTAGTAGCGGAATCCGGAAAGCTAGAAAAGAAAAAGGTTCGGCGCAACCTCGTTGGAGCAAGAAGCTTGGAGGGCTTAGGTGCATTGGGTAGATTAGGCTTGGAGGGTCTATTGCTGTCCTTGTATCCCAACTGTATTTTCTAGTGGATTGATTACCGCTTGGAGGGCGGCGGAGAGGTTTTTCGCCGAGGTCTTCGGTTTCCTCTTCGATAACATATCTGGTGTTATCGCTGTGTTTGCATCTTCTTTCCTCTCTATCTCTGCCTTTACATTATCTGCTGTGGTTTATTTTGTTGTGGCTTAGATAGTTGTTTTATCAATACCATGTTATAGCATATGTTAAGTTTCCGCACACTATTGTTTAACATATTGCGTGTGTTGATTAAATTGGTTTTTGGGGGTCTAAACGTTCAAAAGTGTTTTTGTACACGTTTTTGAACTTTCATATATATATATATATATTGTAGGGACACGGTTTACCGCCCAAGCCCAAGACGTATGGGATCTTGGTCCAATGAGTCCAGTACAATAAATTTGTAGAGAGTGGGTCGAAAAATTAGGCCTTAATGAATTTGACAATGGCTAGAATAGATTTAAAAGATGATCAAACAAGAACAAAGAAAATAAAGCTGAATGAATTCACTCTTCGAGGGGGTATTTTTCCATACAAATCAATAATAGTTGGGTACAAGTATAATTTTGATTGTTACAGTATTCTTTCTCTATTTTTCCGATTCCCATCTCATGGAGGGTTTCTCACATTATATAGCTCTCTTTGGACCATTTTGATCATAGATTTGTTGATCATTTGAACCCTTACTTGAGTGTCTATCCCATTAGACACTCTCTTTGGCTTTTTGTGAGTTGTGGTAGCCAAGACAGTACTGTTCAAGGGTCTTCTCCACATAAATGCGGTCAGAAAAGTAGTTGCAGTGCATTTAATGCGTTGGTAGCAGCTTTCCCTTAGATATTTTTAGATTTCCTTCCTTCTCGTATGTTCATGAGGCACGTCCTTATCACTGGAGCTTCTTGGAGGGTCACTCTAATTGCTGAAATACATACTTGAGCTGCATCCATCATATCGGAGGAGGAGTTCCTCCTCGAACAACCTTCCATTCATTCTTTACTCATGAGACTTTAAATTGGAACCCCTCATAACTATTTGTCCATTCTCGGTTCATTCAACGTCGTCGGATAAAATCCAATGCCCAATATATGATTTTGAGCTCTTATCCCTAAGAGATTCATAATTAAGATAGGAAGTTAAGAGCATTTGCAGCAGTGTAGCTATATTGCTATAATATAGCTACACTGTTGCTAAAATGTTGCTCCAGCAGTGGAGCTAAATCTAAAAATTTTAGCTCCACTGCTACAGTACACATCTAAAAATAGATGTGTACTGTTCATGAGGAGCAAAAAAAAAAAAAAAAAAATTTTAATCACCGGTGAGATTAAAATAATAACTCTCATTCTCTCTCTCTCTCTCTCTCTAAATGTTACTCTCTCTCACTTCGGTCTCACTCCGGCCTCCCTCCCGTCTTACTCCGGTCTCACTCCGGCCTCTCACTCTCTCACTTCGGCCACTCTCTCATTCCGATCTCTCACTTCGGCCTCCCACTCTCTCAACTTCGGTCTGCCGCCGATCCACCCCTTCTGCCGACCCAGCTCGCCGACGTGATCGGAGTGCTTGCTCGAGGTTTTTTTTTTTTTTTTTTTTTTTTTTTTTTGCTATGGACTGGTGGTGGTGGTGGTGGCCGTGGTTGAGGAAAAAGATTGGATTTTTGGGTTTTTTTTTTTTTTTTTTTTTTTTTTTCTTCCCCTACTGTGGACTGCTGGTGTTGGTGCTGGTGGTGGTTGTGGTAGTGGAAGAAGATTGGTGATTTGGTTTTTATTTTTTTTTCTTCCTGGTGGTGGTGGTGGTGGTGGTTGTGGCAGTGGCTGATGGTAGAGGTGGTTGTGGTTGGTTTTTTTGGGTAGTGAGATTTATTATTTTATTGTAGTGGATATAATATTTTATTGTAGTGTTTATATTATTTTATTGTGTTGAAAGCTAAAATAGATCTACTGCTGCGACATATGTATAGGTAAAATAGATAAAATGACTTTTTGTATAGCTAAATAGCTAAAATTTTGCCTCCACTGCTCTGAATGCTCTAAGGAACAATACCTCAGAATTGTAACTAAATTTTGCCTAATTTTTTTTTGTCATTAGAAAGGTAAATTATATAATTCAAACAAGTGGAAACATAAGAATCTCCGTTAGGAAAGAATATTTATATATAATAATAGTGTAGTATATTTTTGATAAGAATTCATAATTAGTGTGTGTGCAATTCTTTCAACGAAGTTGAGAGTGGACTCCAAAAATCAAATGCAAGTAAAACGGGAAAAAAGAAAGTCATTGTTGGCGTGGCGATATTAACAATAACATAGTGAAAGTAGCTCCAACTCCCAGCTTCCCAACACAACAAACTCTACCACCTCGTCTTCTCCGCCCCCCATTCTCTTTATTATTTCATTTTCCCTCTCCCTCTTCCTCTCATTCTCATACTCTCATTGCCAAACCCACTGAACCAACCTCTCTTTCTCTTTTCTCTCTTAGTTACCATTTCGCAATGGCTTCTCCTTTTCTCTCTAGAGCTCCTCTCTCCAACACCAACACCTACACCAATACCAATTTCACTTCCATTTCCTTCTCCTCTTCTCTCTCTAATTCCCTTCCCTTCCGTCCTTCCTCCTTCTCCACATTTCCCTCCAAGCGTAGAACCCTGACCGTCCGATCCAAGATCAGAGAGATCTTCATGCCCGCCCTCAGCTCCACAATGACCGAGGGCAAGATCGTCTCCTGGATCAAATCCGAAGGCGACGTACTCTCCAAAGGTGAAAGCGTTGTCGTCGTCGAGTCCGATAAAGCTGACATGGACGTCGAGACCTTTTACGACGGAATCCTCGCCGCTATTGTCGTCCCCGAAGGTGACTCCGCTCCCGTCGGCGCTCCTATCGGCCTTTTAGCCGAAACCGAAGACGAAATCGCCGAAGCCAAAGCCAAAGCCGCCTCCTCCTCCAATTCCACTTCTCCTCCGCCGACTTCCTCTCCCGCTCCGGCAATCTCTCAGCCTCCGCCGTCTAAGCCAGTCTCAGACTCACCAAGGAAGACAGTAGCAACGCCGTTTGCAAAAAAACTGGCGAAGCAGCACAAGGTTAATATCGAATCGGTGGTCGGAACCGGTCCTTTCGGCCGAATCACCCCGGCCGATATAGAGGCCGCCGCAGGAATCACACCTTCCAAGAGTATCGAAATCAAATCAAACGTGGAGTCTGCTCCACCTCGGCCACCGAAATCCGCGGCCTCCTCGGCTGTTCCGCCTCCAATTCCGGGTTCTACGGTGGTGCCTTTTACAACAATGCAATCGGCGGTGTCGAAGAACATGCTGGAAAGTCTCTCCGTGCCGACTTTTCGCGTTGGTTATCCCGTCACCACCGATGCCCTCGACGCCTTGTATGAGAAGGTACATTATTACATTGGGTCTAATCTAATCTCTGCCTAGTGCCTAATCGAATTGAGAGTTTGATTTATTTGGCACTGTGGGAATAAATGGAGATTTTATGTGATTCTGTTCAGGTGAAACCAAAGGGTGTGACCATGACTGCGATATTAGCCAAGGCTGCAGCAATGGCACTTGCTCAGCATCCAGTCGTCAATGCCACGTGTAAAGACGGCAAGGGTTTTACGTATAATGCTAACATAAACATTGCAGTTGCAGTGGCTATTGATGGTGGCTTGATAACCCCTGTTCTTCAGGACGCAGATAAGGTACTATAGGCCACTTAGGAAATTGTCTTTTTAATTTCCAGTTTTGAAGAGTTTGGGAGTGTTTTAGTTGGTGACATGTGTTTCATGGCCCTGGGGCAGTTGGATTTGTACCTGTTATCTCAACAATGGAAAGAGCTTTTGAAGAAAGCTCGGGCAAAGCAACTTCAGCCCAATGAGTACAATTCAGGTATTTACTATTGCTCCCTAAACTGTAGCTCTAGAGTGATTTTAGTGTCTTGAAGTTTAAAATAATCGCTTTTACTTCCTAAAAAACTTAAAAGTGATCGCTGTTAGTTGCAATGAAGTGATGACATGTCGGTTTTAAGTTTGGTACAACTTAAAAGCGATCACTATAAATTTCAAGGACTAACATCGCTAATGGGCTGAACTTTTGTATTAGGCTGAACACTTTTTCTTTTGGGGGGAACAGATAACACTAAGTTATGTTCGAATTGTATTTAGGGACTTTCACTCTATCGAATTTGGGCATGTTTGGAGTGGATAGATTTGATGCTATTCTTCCTCCAGGACAGGTGAGTTATCAATAATAATGGCTAGGCTTATATATTTGGTTTTTTAGTTATGAATTAATGAGATCGTTCTCACCCTTGTAAGTAATTAGTCATTTGGTCTAAATTTGGAACAATGTCCAGGGGGCTATCATGGCTGTTGGATCATCCAAGCCAACCGTAGTGGCTGATGCAGATGGATATTTCAGCGTGAAAAGTAAGATGCTGGTGAGTTTTGCTTAGTTTCCATTTCTTTATAATCTATAAATTTTGTGTTTCATGTGCTTATAAACTAGTGGGTAGTTCTTATGAACTTTTTTGTTAAGGTGTTGGCTAATATCTTGATTGGTCCCTTCCATAAAAAAATGTGTGATACTGTGATTTGAACAGGGAAATATGACAAAAATGTGTTTGTAACTGATTCTGTGGTAAACATTCTAGTTTCAATAATTTATAATCGTCGTAAGATGTTCAGTGACAAAAACTTTGTAGTGATAAGTAATACTGCGATTCAGGTTTTGGGAACAGCATCTACTTCTCAATTAGGAGAACAATGAGAATAATGCAGAAAGGTCTATGGCTGTGTGTTTCTGAAATGGTTAATTTGGTCCAATCATGGTCACATTCCCAAAATTTCAAAAATCTGGTATATAGAACTTCATATTCACTCTTGTTTGCAAGGTTGAAACAATGGAATAAACATGTTCCCGAAAATATTTGCACGTAGTTCTAAATCTTTGGAATATGATAATTTCTCCCAGTGCGAATGCAAACACTTCATTCTCACTTAGTTCTAAATCTTTCATTAAGATTTTATTACTTCATTTCTTAGGTTTTCTTCCTTTTTTCTTTTGTTTTTGCATGTCGGATGTGATTCTTGTATTTGTAGACTAGGGTTATGCCTTCTGCATGTTTGGGAATGTTTTCATTTTTCTGTTTTCAAAAGCATATTTTTAGAGATGATCATTTTTTTTTTTTTTTGGTTGAGCTTCAATGAAGAATTCATTCATAATTGCAAAAACAAAAAACAATTTTTTAAAACAAAAAAAATTGTTTGGATGCTCATGGTACCCAATCAACATAATATTTGGCAACTCCCAAATAATCCAAGATTACCCATTTCTTCAACAACCTTTGTACCTCCACATCCAAATCCACTTGACTCTAGCAACATCTCATCACAGCCCAACTATATGAAACCACCATCAACAACCAATTTAAGTTTCATCAAACCAACACATCACCAAACTCCATCAAAAGACCCAAACTAACACCAATAAAACAAGAGCCATAATCGAGCAGCTCAACCCAACACCAAAAAACCCCATTCGTTAATTGGTGAATCCACATCGAAAACTCCCATTACTCATGTAACTGATTGTGAAGGAGATTGAGAAAATTTGGAATCTGAGCTCACACTGGAGCTTTCCAGCATCATCAAGGTGGAGGAGTCAGGTTTTGCACTTGACGATATGCTTGAAGTGAGGGATGTAGTTGGGCCAATAAGCAGCGAGAGAGGGACGAGATTTGTAAATGGGGCCTAAGGGCATGTTAAGAGAGAGGGAAAATTTGTTTCATTGGCCATGAGTGTGTGGTTTTGGTGATTAAGTGACCCAAAACCTATGAAGCACGGGTGTGTTTTCAGATTCGGGTGCGGGTGCGGGACTCGGCAATTTTTAAAAAAATAGGGTGCGGGTGCGGGTGCGGTGATTAAAAAATTATTAAAAATATTTTTATTTATATATTTTATATTTAGCAATATAAAAAAAAATTAACCTTTAATTTTAATTTTATTATTTAATAAAAAATAAAGAAAAGCTATGGTTTAAAAATTGGAGATTATTTTTTTACCCATTAAAAAAAAAAAAATCAAAGATTAGATTAAAAAACTTGTGGCCTGAAAGAAGCGAAGAAGAAGAAAGGGGTTCGGCGCGAATTCTTACTGGCCAATTTCCTTTTTCCAGCTGAAACACACCGATATTCACCCGATACGGACTGATTCGGCATGAATTGGCCCGAGTCTGAGCCAAGTCAATGTGAGTCGGGAAACGAAAAAAAAAAAAAAAAAAAAAAAAAAAAAAAAAAAAAAAATCCGATGTGGCACCAACACGCAGGCAGCGGCGTCGCTCGCGTGTCGTCGCGTTGGACGCGGGTGCAGTGGCCGTTTTGCCGCGTTCGTGCATCCCAATCCAAAACCATGGTGCTGTTGACATCAACCGAACCTCATATGATCTGAGGAGTCTTTGTTCAAGTCAGAGAGAGAGAGCTCGCGTGTCGCCGCGTTGGACGCGGGTGCAGCTGCCATTTTGCTGCGTTCGTGCATCCTAGTCCAAAACCATGGTGCTGTTGACATCAACCGAACCTCATATGATCTGAGGAGTCTTTGAGAGAGATGTCATGAAGTTTAGTATGGAATTTAGAAAGGTGCTAATAAGCTTTTGATTAAATGGCCTCTCCACTTTATGTCGTGATAATGGGAAATGGGATACAGAAAAATCACCACCCAAAGGAAATTACCAAGGATACTGGGCTAAACAAACTCACCACTTAATGGAATTCACCCAAAGAGATACAGAGAATAAAATACAAGTATTTCTGAAAAATCACTCTCTAAGTTGATTCATTCATGGTAGCCGACTAACTATATATATTGCTTACCAAGGACACACAGCTAAAAACTCACCAGTCAATGGAATTCACCCAAAGAGGTACAAAGAATAAAACAACACAAGTATTTCTGAATAATCAGTCTCTAATTTGATTTATTCATGGTAGCCAACCGTCTATATATATTGCTCTGAATAGCCCTCTAAGCATGGGAGAATTAAATTAGTAAATAGTTCCCAAAACATAGAAAACATAGAGTAAATAAATGGTCAGATATTTCCCACAAACATCAGCTTTCAAGATTGACTAATTAAAGATATTAGGACTAGCAATATTGACTAAATAAATGTTGTAGGTTCAGCCTTAATGGGCTTTGAATAATAGTACCAGCTTTGGATAACTGGGCCGGATTTGGGCCCCCAAGTCCAGACGATAGGATTCCTCTATTTGGGCTTGTAGGACAACGAGGGCTGTGGGGTCTGTTGGACACTCCCATCTCATCTTGGAATCAAGTGAATGGTGTGGTCATTGGTTCAACATTCATTGATGCATATGTAACTCACCATTAAAAAAAATGCAGTGTGAAAGGGTATGGTATCCTTTTTGTTATCATTTTGGCCCTCTTCTGTTTTCCCCCTTATCTTTCTTTTTCCGTTCAAATTTCTTCTAGTAATTACAATTTTTGTTATGGGACAAAGAGATTTTTGGCTTATGAACGGATAAGATTTGGAAATGAGGAGTGATTCCCCTTCTATCCAAGGGTGAGTGGGCGACAACGATTTGTCACTGGTAACTTACAATTACAGGAATCTGACAGTAGTTATTAATTTAATGGATTTAAAACTAATACTAGATTCAGAAACATTATGCAGTAAGGCAAGGTTGGGGTAGAGCTGCTGTACCCAATGTTGAACAAGATGAGAAATTACAGCCCCAACCTCCACCCCACCCCTGTTTTGTTAAGGGTTAGATGGAACACAAAGGCAGGCATAATTCCAGGTCCTCTGTTAACTTCGCCTCTTGCATTTCACAAATTGACGAATATATGCTTCCATTCTGCTTTGTATTATTTGGCATGTTATTACTGAGAATAGATGTTGTCCTTAAGGGTTGAAGTCTTTCTCAACTTGAATCTCCTAGTATATCAAGTCTATTATTTGGTAGAGAGCATCTGAAAGGAGAGAGACAAACGTTGTTCCTGAACTTCATCCTCATGCATCTCTATTGAAATGACTCTAGGGGAGCAAAATCCTCACTCTAGTTCTTTATTTGCAAAAAATTATGTTCTTTGGCTCCGGTATTTGGAGAAAATATCTTTTTAGTTACTGTTTGGATTGTCCGAGATAGGTCCCCTCTGCTATCCATGAATGTAATATACTATGTATTTAATGTTGTCAATGAAACATAGAACAGCTTCTCATCTGAAAAGATCACCAAACTTTTCTAGTAAAATTTCTGCAGAAGACCTAAACCGAGTTGATGTGTTACTCTTTTTACAGGTAAATGTAACAGCTGATCACCGGATTATTTATGGAGCTGACTTGGCTGCCTTTCTTCAGACCTTTTCAAAGATTGTAGAGAACCCCGAAAGCCTGACATTGTAGATGATGTATCAGGTTTCTACAAATTGATACCTGTTGACGTTGAGCTGCTATTCTTTCATGGGTTACAGGTGATAATGGTGTGTCTACTTGACAGAGCCTGACCTAGTTTTGCAGTGGTCCCCCACAAAATTATGCTTATGTTGTCTTTCAGTTTGTTTTGGTTTTTAAAGGTTTCCAGTACATTTCCTGATACTGTTGAGTAGATTTTGATAGAGGAGAATAACTTTGAAGTTTTTTGATGACCTAGAGCCTGTTTTATTAGGAAGTGAGTGGTCTTATAAGTTCATTTTTCCAGCCTTATTAGGGCGTAAATTTTACGTACACATTGGCAGTTCATGACATGGTCAAGGTGGTGTTGAAGCGTATATGGTATCTGTTTTTGAATTGCATTTGTGGCAACCATTAGCTATTAAATGGGCCTCAATTTTCATAAATAAAAAAGTGACAAATATTTACTTTGTTTACCACCATGTTTAGACCGTCAGAAAAAAAAAAAAAAAACTTTTGGTTTATAATTAATTGCATATGGAAAGAGAGATTTCCCACACTGGATGAATGTGAAACCTTCCATTTTGGAGGGGAGTGTGATGTAAGAATCTTGGGTAGGGGTTTTGTTATGCATAATGTGTCAGTTCGGATCAGCTGTTTGAAAACCTATGTTTTGACAATTTGTTCAGATAAGTTACATTTTGAAAACATATTTTATTAAAGCGCAATTAAGCATTTGGTAAATTATGTAAAAATTGCTGTTGTGGAAAACTACAAAGCGAAAAAATGCAGTTTTCTAGAGATTTTAGGAAAACACTCCATGAGCTATGATTTGACGCAATTTTATTATAAAGTAAAATCAAATGCCAAACCTGCATTTTCGTTTTCAAAATCGCTCTTTATCGTCCATTTTCTTCCGGAAATCGTAATGCTAAATGGGTCTTTGCAGTGATAATTATCTCTACCAAAATAGAATAGTAACCAGGCTAACCACCAGGATCAACCAAAGCCAAAAAAGCGTGCTGCTAAGTGGGGTGAGACCCTCTGGAGGAGAGAGAGTTTTTCTCTCTCCCTCAGTAGGAGTTTTTCTCTCTTGCTTTGTGCAAGTCCTTCTCCCTCTTCCATTTTCGGGTCTCTCTAAGTCTTTGTAGCCTACAAAGGTTTGGTTAAATCCTCTCAGCAACATGGATCAAGCAGATACTGGTGGTTTTTTGCATTTTCAACTCACTTCAGTGGAGGAAGTTAAAATCTCCATTTCAGCCAGGAGATTGGACCTTTCAGAGGAGTGCATGCGAGCCTTCAAGTCATCTCTAAGAATTGCCTGGAAGATGGGTCCAGTTTTAAGGTTTGTTGTAGATTTGAGAATAAGGGTCTTCCATTTTAAGTTCTGTTCTTGTTTTCAAATGGAGTGACTTCCTTTCTTTTGCTTTATTTGTGGTGCTTTGGGTCTTGGTGTGAATCATTGTGTTGGGATTAAAGGTAAGTTCGAATGTCACTGGCATTTTGGGGACTGGACCGGTGAAAACAGTGGTCTTTTAGGGGTTTTTGAGAAACATGGAGCTGATTGCAGAGGTGGGTCGGTGGAGAAAAGAAGGGAAGAAGTCGCTGGTGTCCAACACGCTCCAATGGGCGCTTGTTTGACGAGTCTGGGTACGGAGCACTCAATTGATTCATCAAATCACCGGGGGCTAGGTGGCTGGTCAGAGATGCTGTCAGTGGTTCGCCCCTTGAGCCCAGTGCCCTCCTCTGTTGTGCACTCTTGTGTTTCCCAAAGATTCTCAATGATGGGTATGAGCTTTTAACTGCTATACCCTGTGGCCCAAAAATTATCAAGCCCGAAACCCACAAGTAAGCCCTCCCCTAAATATGAGCCCATAAGTATCCCTTTATGCCCAATGAGAGGGACTTTAAAAAGGGTCGCTAGAGCCCAGGAAAAGAAATTCCAAAATTTTAATAGGCAAGCACAAGAATACCTCTGGGCTCTTGGGTTCATTAGGGGGGGCGGGGTGTAGTTGTTTGTGGTGTATTCTCCCCGTTATTTGTTTGCTTTCCTTGTTGTATCTCTTTTTAGTTGAATGAACAGTTCATGTTTTCTATCAAAAAAAAAAAAAAAAAAAAAAAAAAAAACCAGGCTAACCACCAGTGAGAAAAGGTTAACGGAATGCTTTTTCAAGAAACTAAACTAAGATATTGTGCGCTTGGGCTGAGTTTGGTAGAGGTCTATCATACGAATCCAAACAAGCATCGGGAATATAATCATTTAATTTCAAATTAGTAAGAGTAAGTGTAAGGGAACAACTTTTTTTCACAGTGACAAATTGTGAATGATAGAAAATACAGTTGTGAATGATAGAAAATATAATGATGTTAGTGGTAGTATATGAAAGTGATTGTTTGTCCCTCACAACTTATCATCACAATAAGTTAAGAAATAAGATGCATCTATAGGAAAGTTGAATTACTAAATGATCTTTCTAAAATTTGTCTGCTTTGCCATACGGATCTAAAGAAATATTGTCCTGTCTATTTACCCATTCTTGGTGACGACCTCTTTATTTACAGATCACCACAGTTCACTTAAAATATTGTCCTATCTTTAATATGCTTGCCAACAACTACAACAAAACTGACTATTGTATAATTACTATAAGAAAAAGCATTGATGGTGAAAAAAAAAAGGACTACTAGAAATGGCTATTGTTTTGAATGAGAGATGCTTCAATGGAGCTCTGCGAACCTCTTCAACACGATCTTCAAACATCAAGATGCATGAGTCATGACAGACTTCCTCGTTGACTGAACAAGAAATCCCTGCATTTTTTGTTTTTTGTTTTGTTTTGTTTCCCACAAATGTGAAGTCACCAGTCCAAGATGATATTCCTAGAGAGGTAAAGTTTGTCAATGTACTCTATTACCGGAAGTGCTGCACTGATATACCTTCTCATTTTCTTCTCTGCTGACTGATCTGCAACAACATTGATAATAAAAGTTGAGGTCTCTTGGGGAGGCCACATTTCTAATATAAAATTGAGAGAGAAAATGGAAGCTAAGATGTTATGCTCATCTGGTGAAGAACAAAAGAATATATCATTGTTAGTGCACTATCAGATCAGGCTTAAAATCACTTAAAAGGATCAACTGTGATAAACCTTTCTTAGAATCAAGCTTCAAACACAGAGACAATGATGAAAATAATCATGTCATCTTCAGCTTGATAACAAATCATCTACAAGATAGGTATGTATCA
Source organism: Quercus robur (assembly GCF_932294415.1). Classification (NCBI taxonomy): domain Eukaryota; kingdom Viridiplantae; phylum Streptophyta; class Magnoliopsida; order Fagales; family Fagaceae; genus Quercus; species Quercus robur. Next base: position 42,453,881 of record NC_065534.1, on the reverse strand, counting down.
CAAGGACTGGGCTACAGCTCATCTAGGAATTGATTACTCATTTATTCACATTAATGTTCCATAATTTATGATTAATTTGGTGAAAATAGTTCTCTACTAAAACAAAACTATGGCATTTACCTGAAAGAAAAAAAGAAAAAAAACTATGGCAGTATGACCTCTGAAGGAAAAAAATATGTCAAGTATTAAAAAAAAAAGATTTTACCTCTCCTTTCCCAGCCTCAATGCAAACCTATGGTGTCATGCAACCTAATATAAATTATCTAAACAGTGCCAACGTAACTTTAAAGCATCGTTCATAACATAAATAGCTTGTTATAAACAAGGAGATAGTGTAATGTTTTGGTAAGTTATTAAACTATCCATATTAAATATATCATAATTGAGATTTTAAAGAAACTTTAGATTGTACAAGCATCCATTTGCACTTCTTACTATTTATGAAATAGAAAATACGCCTAAACTTGAAATTTGAAGTTTAGTTGATACAGTTTTAATGAATTTTAATAGCTCTCTTCAGACATAGTATTTCTAACAACAATTTCTAATGCATTTACATCTACATATGATCAACATTTCTTTTATTTGCTATGTTTACAGGCATTATCAAGGTGCTTTGGTTTAGTTCCTGGGGTTACCTTTAGCATTAGCAATCTACAATGCAAATCTCTGATTGCAAGGTTCAAACTTGGTACTCAAAAAGTAAAATTAGATTCAAACTCACCAGTTTCATTGAGTCTCAGCAGAAGTTGGTCTCTTGTAGGAAGAGCATACATTCCAGCAGCAACTGCTGTCCTGATTGTCCATGAGTGGTATGGTGCACAAACTTGTGCATAAGCTGTAGAAGCTGCTTCCTTTAAAGAGTACTCTCTAAAAGTGACAAAAGAAAATTATTACATGTTAGCAGTGAAGGGCAAGTACAGAGTATCGAATTTAAAAAATAGTGAAATAGAACAATTTTGTTTTGGCCTGCATAAGCACTTAAGCACTAGGGAAATTTCAATTAATCAGAAAAAAAAAAAAAAAAAACTTCGATGGACTTTGAGTTCGTGTTAAGCAGTCATTTGCTTATAGCCATACTGACATATAGCTGAATAGAGAGAGAGTCAATCTTTTTTCATGCCATCACATTAGGATTTTATTTTGTATATACAATTATGTATAGGTGATATGAAATAACCTGCCTAGTCGATTTGAATGAATCTATACTAAACCACTAAAGAAAGTGCTTATATCAAGTATTTATATAAAAGGAACCTTTGTCTTTTTTCCTGTTCTAATCTGTATTTTTCTTTTCCAAACAAAATTGACGGTTAAATGAAAAATAATCCCAGAATCAACCAAAATCTCACTGTCTTTGGTTATTCAACTGAAAATTCTCAATTAATTTGCAAAAATGGAATGCATACATAAATATATAGAGTTTAAACTCACTGCATTTAATTTTATCAAAAACATTGACATGAACGATGATGGGTTGTAGCATTGTAGGTAAGCTACATGGGCAGCATAGAACAACAGCCAGGAATTTAATTGCTGCTAGGAAATAGAGCTCGACTTCCAAACAAAGATTTCATAACAGATTGTTTAGTAATAGATGAATCACAAAAGCATCTATGAACATTAAACAAATTGATGCTGCATCTTACTCAAGTCTATGTAAAAAAAATAAAGATGCAATCATGAAGGGGTGGAACTTACTCCGTTGACAAAAATTGTTCAAACAAAGCTCTGATGAGGTCAAGACCCTGTCTTACTCGTCGTAAATTACGTGAAAGGCTTCCTGGTGTCTTTACCGTGTCATTTGCAACATCAAGCTCAAGTATATCTTCTATAGTGTCATATGTCCTTGATGCTTCCTTAAGATCACGTACCTGAATGTATAAATAGGAGAATTAGATTCAGAAGTCCAATTGAATGCAATCATGAAGTATTTACAAATTAGAGGGCATTAGGAGCAGTACATGTAAATAATATAAGAAATATAGAATTTAGAAGGCAAGCTCGAAGGCTTACAGAGAAATAGAGGCATTTATAACAACTACAAAACCCTTATTCTCTAGTGGCATGAATTTACCTCATCCATGACCGTCAAAAATCTTAGAAAGTCACTAAAGAATACGAAGACTGCCTATCATGGCTTTAAATCTACCCTTAACACACAATACCAGATACACACACACACACATGCTCTCTCTCTCTCTCTCTCTCTCACAATGAATGAATCACAGAGCAAATATGACTCAGTGTTGTCCTGGAAATTTATAATTGTGTGAACCTCATTATTTACATGAAATAGTTTCAATTAAATTGTAAGCTTATTAAAATTTTCATGTGTCCAACATATAACAAAGAATAGAAAGGATGTTCTGTTTCAATGTTCATAACCCTTTTTTTTTTTTTTTTTGGTTTCCCACAGTGTATCCTCAAAGCTTTCAACCAGAGACTAATCACTGTTCGTGCCGGGTCGGCCCACGAAGGGGTAAAGCACTGGCCCAGGGATTCTTTTCAAAGTGCAGGTAGCAGGACTCGAACTAGGGAGCACACCTAGTTGAGCCAAGTACAAGCACTCTGAGACCAAGCGCCGAACCGCTTGGCCAACCCCACTGGGTTAATGTTCATAACCTTTAATAAACCTAGAATAATTTCTCTATTTCCAAATTGATAGAAGCTTTGCTTTGAGTCTATTTATGAAGACATTATCCATTCGATGTTCGAAATGGAAGCATCCTCGAAATGTGTTATTTGTAGCACCTCACAAATGGCAGAATTACAACATAGGAGATAAGCATTTCGCTTTTTTTGAGGAAACCAACCTCTAAAGTGAAATTTCACTCAATAAGAAGATTTTTCATCCTCCTTATTCAAAAATAGATTGCCTTACAAAATAAACATAACTCTCAAATTCAAAATGAAACACATTCTATCAGATAAAAAAAAAAAAAATATATATATATATATATATATATATATTGATTAGTAAATACTAAGAGTCTGTTTAGATATCGCTTATTGTTGAAAATTTTTTAAATGTATAAATAATACCGTGTGATCCAGTTTTAAAGTTAAATTTGTATTTTTTCCAAATTACAGGTCCTATAAACAGTGTCATGGACCCACTAAAAAAAACAGCTGCAATGGATAGTGCAATACGCGCTATCCAAAAGTAAAGAAAAACTAGATATGATTTATTTAAAAACTAGCCTAACAATATATCCCACCCTTGACTATTTAGTAATTACTCAGTTCCTAATAATAAAAATACAATCTTAAAAAAATGATAAAAAGAGATAAAATAGAAGCATATAATATTCCACCTTGTTGTCTACCATCTTATTTCTATTCGAGTAACTGATACTATAAATAAACTTCTCCTCCAAAAGTGAAACAAGAAATTTTTTTTTTTTGGCTTTGAAAAATCATGTATTTGATGATCCAAATAAAAGCATCATCAAAATGTTAAATTCTGACCAAAAAAATTGACTGCTTCCCTTATAATCACAATTCAAGAGGGAGAGAGGAAAACAAGAAGAAGAAATATTTTGTGTTTAGATTCTTTTACATGTTCATAATCATAACATTAAAAGTTTATAATAAATAACTGAAATCAACATAAACTCTATTTGGTTAGGGGAAAAAGAAAAAGAGAGTGGTTAATGTTATAGAAGGGAAGCAACCTTGGAGACGTATTCCAACTCGGCGAACTTGAAAGCGAGGCCGAGGCAACCAAAAAGAACAGAGACGAAAGAGCAGGCGTCGCAGAAAGTGTCCAACCTCATCTCTTCTTCGGAGCCTTTCTGGTTTGCTTTTGAAATCTCGAGTAGCTCCTCGAATGCCTCCGCCATAGCCGATAGAGGCGTCCTCATGCTGCAAGCATTATTGCCCTGCCTGTACGTATCCATCGCCTCTTTTCTTTAATTTGCTGGAAAATGCTGTAAAAACAAATTAAGTAGACTTGGTATATAAATTAAACTATTGCTTCTTGTTGTATATATTTGATTCTTATTCCATTTTGGTTTCAGCACCAGCACCAACGCCAACGCACCACGACTCTGTGTCTCTTCTCTTCTCTTCTCTTCTCTTCTCTTGGGGGATTTTGATTATTATCAAAGTAGGATAGCTGGATAGGAATCGAATTTGAATATTATCAAATAAATAAAAAGGTTAATGCGTTATTATTGGGACCCCACACGCTAAAAAAGAAAAACTATTTTGGTTGCTTTGCTTAGGTTCTCTCTAAAACTATTGGAAAGACGTGCGGAGAATTAGGAACGTGATGGTTTGAAGTTTCGCTACGGATGCGCTCTGCCTAAGGAAAAAGAACCTTCTTTTCTCTCTCTCTCTCTGTTTGTTTGATACAAACACAGAGACTTTTATATAGGAAACGAAAAGTCAATCTCTGGTCTATATAGCTTTTCCACACGAATTTCGCTCCACCTCCATCCATCCCTGTCATGATCGTGGGCCATCATCTCCCCGGTCCAAATTTTGCAGGGCTTGCTTGACTACTGGACCCTGGTCCTCTTGGCCCATATAATTTTCTAACTTGTTACTTTAATTTTCTTTTTCCCCGAGTTAATTGTGATCATCAATAAATATATATATATATATATATATATATATATATATATATATATATATAAAATCGAAACTTTTGAAACTCTCACAAATTTTCACATCAGTATAATATTAAAAAAAACATATAAAAAAAAAAAACTAATAACATCAGCATAATATTAAAAAAAACATATAAAAAAAAAAAACGTAATAAAACTATAAAAGACACCCTTTCACGCCACTTATCCACAAAACAAAAAAACAAAAAAAAAAACACAGACCCTAAAACCCAAATCGACTCAAACTTACGATTCTTCGCTGCACCTCCATATACACACAGATCGAAATAGAGAGGTGATGAAAGAGAGAGAGAGGCGACAAGGAAACGGGGAAAGAAGCAGAGAAAGAGAGATGGAAATAGAGGGGGGCGATGAGGCCTAGGACACGGAGAGAGAAACTGAGAAGAGAGAGAGAGGCGACGAGGAAACGGGGAAAGAAGCAGAGAAAGAGAGATGGAAATAGAGGGAGGCGATGAGGCCTGGGACACGGAGAGAGAAACTGAGAAGAGAAAGAGGCAAAACACGATTACTGTCAGATTTTCCGCCGCCATCCATTCCCTCGCCAGACTTAGAACACCGAAACCGCAGGCACACATAGGAATTGAGATTGAGGAAGAGAAATCTAAGTGACATTAACTCCGTTCAGGCCATTTACCTGCCATCATCAGATCGTCGAAACTGCCACCGGTTATTTTTTCCCCCTTTCTTATATCTGGGTATTTAATATGACTCAGTTTTTGGGTATTTTGGTTGGATAGGTATAGATTTAGATATTTGCTTAGATGTTTTGGGATTTTCTGTTACGATTTGTAGATTTCAAATTTTGATATTGTTTGTTTGGTTCTTTCCTTCTTGCCCTAACTCACTTTTTCTCTCTTGCTTTCCATCTCTGTTTCTTTCCCAAGAAAGCTGTGATTATATATGCTTTTTTATTTGTTATTTTTCTTTAAAGAGTATAACTCAAGGGATTATTCAGTTTGCGTAATTAGAAACAATGAGGTTTTTGATTGTTTGTTGAGAAAATGGAGGATTAAGTAAGGGAATGATGAGGGAAAAAGGAAAAAACACGTTATTCTGCTTAATGTAATAGTAAGTTAACAGGTATTTCCTATTAGCGTAGGGAGCAGAGAGTATTTTTGGAAATGGTTATTTTGAATTCGTGTCTTTTGGAAATCCAAATTCTGATATGTGATTATTATTATTATTATTAAATCTTTTTTTTGTCAATGGGTATCTTTGATCTCTTGGTTTTTGTTAAATTTCTTATTCAAAATCTTGGTTTCTTTGTTTATGCTTACCTTTTTGGTAGGGCTTCCAAATTTCCATAGACATTGATTTCATGTCTAACATTGAAAATTTCATTGCAATGTGGCAACTATGGAATGACAATGGTTAAACACACATGCAAATGTGGATTTAGCCCTATAGATTTTTTTTTTCTTTTTTAAATGCTTGATGTAATTATTTCCCACCCCCTTATTTATGATGCTTTGATATTGAGTATTTTTTTCCTGTTATCTGTTATTATATGCCTAGATAGCAAAGAGTAGACGAGAGAATCAAAAGCGTGTCCAACAAAAGTTACTAGAAGATCTAGGAAGCAAAAAACTCATGCCAAGTTCGCTGTATTGGACAAGGGAACCGAAATCTATTCTAATTTAAAAGAGATCAGTGACTCAAATATGTTGGCACCACACCAAATCCAAGATAAGGTTCTGAAGGATGGCTAGAAGAAGAACGAGAAGACTATATCTAGGTAATACTAACTGTTATGCTCGCATCCGAATTGGTTATGAATAAATAGTTTAGAAGAAGCTATAATTTTCATATATATTAATAAATTTTTTTTTTTAATAAACCTGAGTGGTTCTATCATCTGTCACTTAGATTTGGAAACTTGATCCTATTGATACAGTTTACTGAATACATTTGACTACATTTGTTTCTCCTAAGTGGTTCTGTTTGAAAATGTATGAAGGATTTGTCACTTTGTTAAAACTGTGAAATTTGAAAGTATAATGTTATTTACTTTTACATTTTGATAGAGATTTATTTCTTAAAATATTTTTAACTGTTGATTTGATTGTTTACAATGCTCGATTTTATAGTTTTTTAAAGTTGTATTTCATTCTTAAAATTAGATTGGCAATCTGTTTGGTGCTAAGAATTAAAAAGTAAAACAAAGGTAACCAGTTCTCAAGTTTGTTTCATCGTACCCTTTTGTTATTTACTTTATTTTTTGTTTTCTTTCAGATTATGAGAGATTTAATATTCTATATTTAGGTTATGGTTTTATAATTGTTGGAGGATTTGTTTTAGTTTATTTATACCATATTTTTCATTAAATTTTCGGTTTTTTCATAGGATATTCCGAGTATCCTAAGACTTATATCAACATGAAATTCAAGTGATGTAATATTTGTGATTCCAGCTTTGAACTCAGTTGTAATTTAACCTAATGTTGTTTGCTTAATTGTAGTTATGGTTAGGGGGTTTTTAGGTAGATCTTGCTTACATCTCAATGTGTTAATGTCATTCTTTCCATCTTATCATTTTCTGTGTCTTTGTTCAATTGAAGAAAATTTGTGTTAAATATTATTTAGGTTTTGTTATTTGTTATTTGTTAGTTTTTTTTTTTTTAGATTTAATTTTGTGAAAAATAATTATTAATATAACTCATATTTGTAGTCTAATTATTGTGTTGATGGTTTAATTAGGCCGACAACTGTTCACAACTGCTTATGCTTCACTGTCATCATTCTTTTGAACCCTTGGAAGGGTGAGCTTCAGTAATTTGAAATAAAATGATTTAGAAAGAAGATAAAGTTTTTCACTTACCAAAAAAAAGGAAAGAAGATAAGGTTTTAGTCAATAGGCTTTCTATGTTGCTCCTATGGTCATAAGGCTAATCTTCATTTTCCAGTATTCAAACTAACATTATTGCTACTGTGTGCTACTATACTAAGGCCTGGTGTTGCTGTTTGTGAAATTTTTTTGTTGTTGTTGTACATGCTAATATGCATTATGCTTCTATTGTACTTAGTGTTAGCTATATTGTGATAATTGGTAATTGTTGGCATTGTACTAGGAATTGATGCAAAGTCCAGGATGTTTTGGTAGTTATTGGCAGATTCTTAAAAAAGCACTTAGTGAGAAATATTAACATAGGTTGTGTTTGTTTGCTTCATGTTAATAGAAGGTTGCAAGGAAATTCAAATGTTAATAAAAAGTTGGCCTCTTAAGAGTGTGCCACCTCAGCTTTGGAGTCTTCACAATTTTACACCTCAACAATATTTTTAATTTTTATTTTTAGCACGGTATTTTAGTTAAATATTTTACTTAGTTTGAACTTAGAACTACTTTGAACCCGATAATGGACTCCCCCTCTCTCTATCTCTATAACCTCAATAGGCTATGGCTGCTATCGTGATTTCAGATATCTCTAATAGCAACCTCTGAGGACAACCATCCAAAGGCAAGATGGAATGTGGGGTACCGCTGCAAGTGTTGCCTTGAAAAGAAAAGACTGCAGTTGATTCAAATGCTCCAGCTACTGCTTGCAGTGCACACAAGACTGAGACAGGGACAGGGCTGATGAATAACTTTATATGTAATAACATTATAACCTTATTTCACAAAGATCAAGGTCCTTAATGTTTTTCTTTTAATATGTTTTTTTTTATTTAAATGGATGTAGTTTATTTAAAGATATGTATTCTTGTGTTTGCATGTTGTGCTCCCTTTCTACTGTTTATTAATTGCACCATATATGACTTTTCAAATGATACTCCTAAACGTGATTTTTAAAGCACATTGATGATGACAAAAACAAGGAATAAACAACTAGGATTACCAGGATTTTGCAAACAGACTGAATAATAGAAGGGATTATGTTAAAAAAAATGATAGACCTTAAATTTCATGAAAGAAAGGATACAATTGATAATAGACGTAGGATGCCTACCAGTAATTTGAGGTTGTTAACTAAAGGTACAAATAAGTAATACAAAGTTAGATGTTGTTTTTAACTTTGTACTTAGGTAGAACACAACAATCAAATTTCTCATATTGGTGTAGTGTTTTAAGAGATTTGAACTTCGATAAATACTCATGTATATTTAACAATCTTAAAAATAAATAAATAACACTATTTTGGAACTTAGTTATTAATTTTCCCATGCATCGCACGGGTTAGCGACTAGTTAGAAGTATTTACAGGTCGGGTTTAGACTTTAGTCAAGTAGAGGGCTAATTCATCAATTGACCTTATCTCTTTGCCTGTTTATTTGTGGTAATTTTAAGAGGGATAGATAAAGGAGAGAAAATGGAAAAGATGGTTGTTTGGTTAGAGGGGAAATGTGAGGGGATTTTGGTGAGGTCTAAGTGTTTTTTCTTCGAGCCCACCAAAATCATATTTCCCCAATTTAGAGAGATAATAGGAGAGAAAATGCGGGAGGAGAGGGATAGATGACAAAACACCAAAATTACCTTCCCTCAATTATATCATTGTTGTTGTTGTTGGTGTGTGTGTGTGTGTGTGTTTTTTTTTTTTTAATTTTAAAAATCAACTGTGGATTGAATAATATGTTAATTTTGATTGATAGTAAGTAATATATATATATTTTTAATTTAATGATTACAAGAAATCATTTTGTATATTATGTAATAGGGGCATGAAAATTTATATAAACTACATTTTATTTTATTTATTTTATTTTTATTTTCAACAAAATAAAAGAGTTTTCCATCCCTTCACTTTTTCACCTCTAGCTAAACAAAGCCTTTGGGTATGAAAATTTCCTGATTGATGCTTGTCCAAAAGGGTCAAGTTAATGATTGAACCTCAATTTTAAGTTGATGGTTAGATTGATTGATTCCAAAGATTTGAGAATGATATGATGGCCAAGAGTGAAAGCATGTTGAGGCTAGTGAGTAGGGTGTGCAAAAAACCCGCCAAACCCGACCCAACCCAACCCAACTTGTCGGGTTGGGTTACAAATTTTTATTTTTTTTTTATAGCGGGTCAGGTTGGGTTTGGGTCATAATATTACAAACCTACCAAACCCAACCTGACCCACCCATATTTTAATATATGTTTAAAATATATTATATATTTAATAATTTTTTTTTAAAAAAAAACCAGCTATAGAGCACTTCCTCGGTTTTTACTATCATATGTAATATAAAATCCTATTAGTTCTTTTAATATATATTTAAATATATTATATAATTAATAATTTTTTTTTAAATTTTAGATATATTTTGTTTATAATTGAGTTAGGAACTCATGTATATTTTGTTTATAAGTGAATTAAGATACTAGTTCATTTATATTTTGTTTATTAATTAAGTTAGATACTTAAACATATTTTGTTTACAACTAAGTTGAAATATTAGTTTATATATTAATGTATATTTTGTTTATCAATTCAGGTGGCAAGTGTGATATATTTTTTTCTGCTTAATTTAATAATAATAGTAGTAAAAAAAATTGTCCAACCCATGGGTTCAACCCGACCCAACCCAACCCATGTGGGTTGGGTTGAATTTTTTTTGACCCACCATGGTGGGTTGGGTAAAAAAATCTCCTCAACTTGACCCAACCCGACCCATGTACACCCCTACTAGTGAGGGGTGGAATCATGATTTTTGTTTGGGGAAGCCGGGGTAAAACTATAATATTTATATGCAATTCAAGAAAAACTCAAAATACTATATATATAGTACAAGATTATAGTTAGAAAATAGGTGTAATTCTTATTAGCATTAAAAATGCTAACAAATCATGAAAGTTCATAGTAAAATACTAACAAACCCACAAAAACTTTTATTAACACATCATTTTATAAACATTTTGTAGCCAAATTTGTAAATGCTTAAGCATTTTTCTTTAGGAAGAGTTGAATGAGGCTTCTAAAGGAAGTTAAAAATAAAAATTATAGCAAAAAGTTAGTAAAAATTAGGGGTAAAAGTTATGGAATATAAATGACGTGTTGGGAGGGGAATGGAAATGGCCAGCAAAAGGAATTGGGGTTTGGGGTGGCCAAACGGCTGACATGTAAGGGGGTGGGGGGGGGGGGGGGGGGGATTCACGTCTAACATAGTTCCACCCTTGAGTGAGGGAGCCTTAATTTCGATAATAAACATTCAGGTTTTGTGTTTGAAAATCCTAATTCAATAAGAAGTGTAGGCAAAACTATCCCAAAACAAGTGAGCTTAAACCATTGTTTTATTAATAGGATTTAGGGATATAAGGACCTTTAACTTAGCTATGTTGGCAACACAAGGATGGAGATTGTTACAGGATCAAGGATCTCTCCTTTATAGTTGCTTTAAGGCTAAGTATTTCCTAGGATGTAGTTTCTTAGAGGCATCTGATTGTCCAAATAGATCATATGTCTAGAAAAGTTTGTTTGTTGCTCAACCAATCTTAAAGAGAGGCTGCTACTGGAGGGTGGGGGAATGGTGCTTCTATTCATGTTACACAGGATAGGTGGATCCTGAGCCATCCAAAAAACAGGGTTCTTTTCCAACTAGCAGAGGAGGAATGGGAATGGCGGGTGTCAGACTTGATTGATTGGAGAGTTCATTAGTGGGTTAGAGAACGGATAGAATTGATCTTTCATAGGTTTGATGCAGAGGCCATACTTAAAATTTCTTTGAATAGGAGGTAGGTGCAAGATGCTATTGTGTGGCTCCATTCCAAGAATAGGAAATATTCGGTGAAGTTAGGTTACCATTGTGAGTGATCGCAAACCTGGCCCGCCAATTTTTTTCTTAAACTAGGCCTAACCCGCGTGAACGGGTGGGATCGTGGTGCTCAAAATGTCGAATTCACTATAAAATGTACTCCCCCCTAGATCAAGGGTTTGACATGGAGTCGCCACTTATTTAATTTAAATGGAAAAATAAGAAAACCTTCTATATAAAAAAAATGTTTTTGTTGTATTAATATATATGACAATTTACATCAATTTTGTAACAAAATTTACAATGCTTTTTTTTTTTAATCCTAGATACAATCTAAGAAAGTAAATTACATTACTTTGTTTCCTAGTTACATTCTAAAAAAAATGTAAAATTGCATATACAAGAACCTAGTTTAGAACCCTTGATCTTGGTTCGGAGGCTAATTTACTAGATAGGAAGGGATTAAGCACCCATCTTGCCCGGTAAAACTGGTCTCCTAGGTTAAGTTGGCCAATATCATGTCATGTCAAACAAATACAAACAATATATCATATAAATATGTTAATTTGCAAGAATTGTAAACAAATATGTATTGGGGGATTTAACATAAAGAGAAACAAAAAGTAAAATTTGTTAGATAAAAATTTAAATGTAAAGAAAGCATGAAAGTAATGACATGTTCATCCAAGAAATTAATGTAAACAAGGAATTCCTAGCCTAGACATGTTCATCTAAGCATGTGAAGGAAAACAAAATCGTCATGTTATTTGTCATCAACATAATTGCAAAAGAAAATTTATATTTAGGCCTACCAATCATCCAAGCAATCATGAGAAGAACAAAGAAAATCACCCATACATGTTCATCCAAGTATTTAAGCAAAGACCATAATGTTAATTAGACCTGTTTGTTTAAGCATTCAAAAAAGAGAGAAACAACTACTTAGACATGTTCATCTAAGCATGTTATGAAAAGCAGATAATAACTTAGAAAATGTTCATCCAAGCACATGAAGGAAAATAGAGAATTGTCATGCTATTTGTCATCATCCACAGAGAATTGTCATGTGAAAGAAAACATAGAATTGTCATGCTAATTCTCTAGACATGTTCATCTAGAGAAAATCAAAATACTTAGACATGTTCATTTAAGCGTTTAAAAAAAGTAAAACAATTACCTAGACATGTTCATCTAACCATTCAAGAGAAAGTTGCACATTAGCCTAGAAGCGTTCATCTAAGCATGTAAAAGGAATATCAATGAGATATATAGGCATGTTCATCCAAGCATATCATGAAAGAAACAAATAATGACTTGGAAGCATTTACTCAAGCGTGTGTAAACTTAAAGAGCATAATTAACTACTTACCAACATAAAGCATAAATAAAGGGGGAGGTGATCACTTAAAGGGTTAGGGAGAAAGTAAGGAAGTATTAAAGTACAACCAAAGTAAGAACAATAGTTGCACAACCGCTTTTCTTTTCTGCTCACTAGCTCTTGAGAGAGAATTGGGGTGCAGAAAATGGAATAGGTCTTCTCTCTTTATAGGGGAAGGGATGGCATAGCTTTAAAGCTAAGTTATTAGCTTTCTTCTGAAGCTAAGGGAGGAGATAAACCTGTTTAAATAAGCTGGAATGGATTTGGTGTTGATCCATATCTGAAATTTGAAAGGAAGTTGAAGATGATGCTGAACTGGTGTTATCTTCTGCACCTGTTTCATATTTTGGCTCTAACTTTCTGCTTAAAATTCCAATTGATTCAAGATTGGTTTTTTTTGAAAGGAAATTCAATTCTCTGCAACGTTTCCAGAAATAGAGAAAACCAAATTTCAATGTTTTGCAGGCCAAAAATGCGATTCCAGTTGCTGCTGAAAATAGTAACGTTTTTTGAGCATTTTTCTGTTTTTGAAAATTTTCATAGAATTTATCTGTTTTTCTATCCAACTTATTTTTCAAAAGCTTTCTTCCGAAGCTAAGGGAAGGGATAAGCCTATTAGATAAGCTTGAACAGATTTGATGTTGATCCCCATTTGAAATTCTGAAAGAAAATTGAAGATGATGCTGAATTTGTGTTATCTTCTGCACCTGTTTCGTATTTTGGCTATAACTTTCTTCTCAAAACTCCAATTGATTTGAGAATTGTGTTTATTGAAAGGAAATTCAATTCTCTACAACTTTTCCAGAAATAGAGAAAATCAAATTTCAATGTTTTCCTGGCCAAAAATGCGATTCAAGTTGCTGCTGAGAATAATAACGTTTTTTTGAATTTTTTCATATATCATATCTTTTTACAAACTTAATTTTAATGTCGCGGTGTTTGCAAATGGGGAAGCATCAGGTGTAGGTGCTGTGGTTCACAACGAGAATGGGGAGGTTATGGCTGCACTATCGGCGAAAGGGGATGCAGTGGCTAATAGTGAGGGGGCCGAGGTGTTGGCATGTCGGACAGCTTTGGAATTTTCTGTGGATGCTGGTTTTTCGGATCTGATCATTGAAGGTGATAACGCGACTGTGATGAAGACTATCTCATCAGCACAACATAATTTGTCTCGACTGGGACTGGTTTATGAGGATATTCGTTGCATTGTAGCAGGTCTTCGGTCTGTGTCTTTGAGTTGTGTCCATCGTAGTGCCAACTAAGTTGCCCACTCTTTACCTCGTTACACTAGCCTAATAGATAATGACATTGTATGGATGGAAGAGTCGCCACCGCCAGCCACTGAGGCTTTGTACTTGGATTTTAGATTTTCTAATGAATGAATGAAGGTTGTTTTCGGTTTCAAAAAAAAAAAATTATTTTGTTCTAATGTAATTCCTTTTTTCCCCTCTCTCTCTCTAGAGTAAAGGTGTTTGTTTTAATTTAAATATTGTTATAGTCGTGAATACCAGATAATCATGGTAGTTATCTCATATAACCAATAATAATAATAATAATAATAATGAATTTATTTTAGTAAACTTGTGGATGTTATGTATTTGGTTTTCTTTCCAAATTTCATATGAAACTTATACTGTCTTTCTTATCTCTCTTTCCCAAATGGTAATGATATTTAATTAGGGAAAAAAGCCTTAACATCCCCTCAACTATAAGGTAGTAATTATTACACCTTCAACCAAATGGGATTGGTTGAGTGGTTGGGCACTCGGTCTCAAAGTGGTTGTCTTGGGAGGAGAAATTATAAGGTCCATATGGTAGATAAGTGATGTGGTCCACCATTCCACTAAAAAACTTCCACCTATTTAAAATTGTTGGTTAGAAATTTTTTTAAAATAGAAATTAATTACTGACTCAGCAATTTTAAACAAGTAGAAGATTTTTAGTGGAATGGTGAACAAGTGACGTGGTCCACCAGAAGACTCTATAATTTCTCCTGATTGAGAGAGAGAAAAAAGTTAGAGTTCAATTTTTAGAGAGAGAGAGAGAGGATCTCTCTCAATCAAGCTGCTGATCTAGTTTTTCTTATTTTTATAATTATTATTATTTTTTTTTTATGTTGCCGACCATTGGAGGAGAGGGGTTTGGGTTGGGGTTGTCGGAGTTATTAGGCAATCAGTGGTATATGGCGGTTGCACCACGACTTTTGGTTGATGGATATAGTGGTATTTGTGGTGATGTGAAATTTTGGGTCTGCAAATCAGTAGCTACTCAGTTTACACTCACTGATTCAACTTGATCTACTCTCATTATTGTTAGATTTATCTCGGCCATACAACACCGATATTGAGGAGATGAAATTTTGGCTATGAAGGTTTTTTTTCTTTGAGTTTTGTCATTAAAATGTCCAGTATAATTTTGTCTCATTAGAATGTCCAGAATAACATTAATCATGTAATTTGGAAATGGTTGTTGGGACTTTACACTAAAAATATCTGGATGGGACAATTGTGGTTATCTTCACATCTATGAGAAATACTTTGTAGTTTGGTGGAGAAGTGTCAGAATTTTGGCGACGTGGGGTACGTTGTCGTTGTTGTTGGGGATGGGACAACTGTGAGAATGGGAGGAAGGGATGATGCGGCTCCATTGAGAGATCCTCTCTCTCTCTCTCGTTAACCTGAACCCCAAGTTTCTACTTTCTATCTCTCATCGAATGCTTTGGTTATTTTATTTATTTATTTATTTTTTTTTACTTTTGGTGCGTGCCACATGAGTTTATTATTAATTTTATTTAATAGAAGAGTGACCGGAGTATCTAGTGTAAAGTTCCTAGGAGGGGACTTAAACAGAGGCTTAGGCTTAAGAGTTTTTCTTTTCACTTTTTGATTCTTTTTGTGTGGAGGAATGTATATCAATTTGTTTTTAGAGGTAACACTCATAATAGATACAAAATCGGGTACCACAACATGAATGAAACAAATATTTTCATCATTTTCAGCAATAGGTTTAACAATCAAACACTTGGTATGTATCTTAAGAGATTCATTTTCACATTTTAGCTCATCAACAAGTTTGTTAGACAAAACAAGTTTAGCATCTAAGTTCATATTCAAACATTCAAACTCTTTCAGCTTTTCAAGAGAATTTTCAGCAAGTTTCTTATATTTCTCAACCAATTTGTTGGATTCAGAGTTTAGCAATCAAATTATCATTTTCACAAAATAACTTACTCAAATTCTTATGAAACTTGTTAGCCTTTTTCTTCAAGAGTCTGACATTTGGAATATTAACAACACCCATAAATTCAAGTAACATGTCATCACAATCATATGGATAAACACTCATAGAGGCATTTTTACAAACACATGGCACGTTACAATAAAAAATATCCATAGAAGCATACAAAGTATTATCTATGGCAAAACACATAAGGGGTTAAGGATCACATTTAGGTAATGAAACCAAAACAAGTGTACCCGCCCTAATACCAATTGAATGCTCGAAAATGTGTTAAGATTAAGCATATATGGTTTTCAAACATTGACATTTAAGCCTCTACAGAGTTTCTTCAATCATCAAGCAAACTAGATGTCAACATTTCTCATTTTTTGTAAGACAATGAAATACTAGTTCTATGTCCCAAGGTTCTAGGTTCTAGGTTCCAGGGCTAGGAAATCTTTGAAAATCAACCTCGATTAAATCATGGTTAGCAAAATCAGTGTCTTTGTCTTACATTGACATTCGCTTTTCAAGTTCTGTTAATAAGGGGCATTTTGTAGACACTCAATTTTGCGCCCGTAATTTAAGTTTTGGAGGATGACTAAGATGATCATTCTAAGTACCCAAAAATCACAATTTCATTTCATGCATTAAATCATCCATCACATATCACAAAAAGGATCTTGAGACTCTAACGATCACGACGATATGCCCGATTCCCAAATCGGACCATTGGATTGAAAGATATCACAAAATCAAGTTTTCATGGTCTGCATGCATTGTATATGGGCGAAGTTGATCACGTGTGATTGATTAAAATTAATTCTGATTGATTAACAATTAAAATTGATTAGAAAATTTATGAGATTGGTTGTTGGATTTGATCAGAGATAAGTTTGGTTGCATAGGAATAAAATGAATAATTAGATAATAAGGGAGTTGTTGAAAATTGAGTTTTTTTTTTTTTAAAATAATTATCATTCAGAAAATTATTATTTTAAGGGCCTGATTATCAAATTAAAAGGACTTTATTGTGGAATACGAGTTGAAAATACGTCCAAGTGCAATTCCCAACTCTTAAAATCCCTAAGAAAGAGTCCAAAACGAACCAAAAGAGAAAACTGGGCCTAGCACTCAAGAGTACCAATTGGCACTTCCACAGTGCCGATTGGCATGGGTTCCAAATCTGGCCCAAAAACTTTCAGATCAAGCTAAAACACGCCAGATTTGATTTTTTAGGCATAAAAATTCAACCTAATTTGTATCTGAACAGATCTAGCTTATTTTCTAAGCACAAAACCTCTATAAATAGATTATTAAAATCAGAAATCAGCACCCCTCTCTCCACTTATGTTAAAGAAGTTTTGGAAGCTCTACTTTAGGAATTTCTTTTCTGTTAAGTGACCCTATTTTAGATCTCAAAGAGATCCATTCTCTTTGATTTCTAAAATAGTCCATTCTTGTAGAATACATTCATGCAGGTATGCTCTTACTTTACTTTCCATAAACATGATTTTGTTTTTATTTTACTTCCATAAACATGCTCTCCTCTCTGCTTCATCTTCTATGAATATGTCTTTACTTCTTGTATGGATAGCCATGTTTTTAATATGTTATTGCATGTTTTCTTTCTACTTTTGAAAAATTCACATGCATAAATCTAGGGTTAAATTTCTTCTTAAGATTTTAGATTTGTAAGAAAATCTATCACAAAAGTTTAATTTTTTTTTTCTTTTAAACTAAAAACCAGATCTATATTTTTCATATAAATTCAATTCATGTTTTTTTCAAAACTAAAACCCGATCTGTATTTTTCTCCATGTTTTTCAAAACTAAAATCGGATCTGTATTTTTAATAAAAATTTGATTTGTATTTTTTTCCATAAAAAACTAATTTGTATTTTTTATGAAAATCTTATCTGTATTTTTTTCATAAAAAACTTTGATCTGTAATTTTTTTACGAAAATTTGATCTATATTTTTTTCAGAAAAATCTGATCTGTATTATTTTAATAAAAATCTGATCTGTATTATTTTAATAAAAATCTGATTTGTATTTTTTTAATTAAAAATCAGATCTATTTTTTTAACAAAACCATATTTGTATTTTTCATAAAAAATTTACATTTTCATAAGAAATTTGTTTTCTTTCACATTTATAAAAATAAAACTAAATCTGAATTTTTATTAAAAATTCATTTTTTTATGGAAATTCAAATTTAAACTTTTCATCAAGCATTCTCATCAAATTTTTTTCATACAAAATAAGGTTGCAAGTCTAAGGTTCTTTAATAGTATTTTAACCCTAGATCAAGAATTTGACATGGCATTTGTCGCATATGATTTAACATTTTGAACATGGGTATTTAGTGGTCATTTAGAGTCTAGAAGACCAGATTCTGTCTGGGTAGAATGGGTGTCTAACACCTTCCCATTCTGTAATTTAGCCTTCGAACCATAGGTCTTGGTTCGTAGAATAGTGCTTTATCTTTATTTTTGGTATATTGTATTTAGGACAAAAGTTTTGTATTTTTTTTTTTTTTACATTGATTTTATTTAGGACCAAAGTCTTGTAACAATATTCTAACAAATTGTATTCATATGTTCAATTAATGAAACTAGAGGTATTTTAGATATGTGAATTGTATATTGTATTTTTTTTCTTATTTTTTAATAAAAAATTAGTGTTGACACCACATAGCCCCAAAGGAGAGGTGCCGATACTTTCTCCTTTGATTTGAGAGCACCAAAAAGTTTGGTCTCTCACAACGAGTTTTAGTGGTAAGATGGTTATTTATGCCTTTCTCTTAGGATTTTTTAGTCCTTCCTGTCAAAAAGAGTGATAAAGATATGAATGATAAAAGATCAACCAAATCATACAAATCACATAAACGAGCCACAAAGCTCACATTGCTTAGTTGTGCATGAAGATGCTCATCTGAGCTACAAGTGATACAAAGTTGAGAAATTTTGTTTCAATGGCCATCCAAGGTTCATAAGTACCAATATACATATACACACACTGTTTTGTATTTTTCAAAAATTTCCCTTTGTTCTATTGAAAAGAAACATAAAACAAAGCACTAAAACAAACACACAAAAACATCGAAAACTAGAATGACTCAAACCATAACTAACCACCATGCATGAGACCAAGAAAGTGAAAGAACCACTTGGAATCTTTTTCCTTCCAAATGGGAGACCTGGATGGAGGACCTTTCTTTTGCATAAATCTTTGTTCAGATGGATAAGTAGGAGAGTTGAATCCATTGAAGTTTGAGAGTAACATGATAGCCTTAAGAAGTTCTTCAAGAGGGGCCAAAGAGAGTTGGAGTTGATTTTGGCTCCCGAAGGATGATACACTATTGCTTTGTTGACTGGCTAGCCACTTATAGCAATTTGGACAAGTGTGCTCGAATGCTCTATAGTAATGGTAGAAATGTGTGGCTTCTTTAGTTGAGATTTTTTATTAGTAGAGCGATGATTATTCTACTTAGTCTCTTTCTTAGCAACCTTAGGGGGTGCTCCTAGAATGGATTTTCCCTTATCATTTTTATCCCCACTCACATTTTCAGTTTTAGGTTCAGTTACCTCATAGTTATCATTACTAGTAGGGGGGACAAAAATGACTTTATTTAAAGTATTAGAAGAGGTACTGCAAGAAGAGAGAGAATGATCTTACCCGAGACTTGTTTTGTCAGATGCAGATTTTTGGAAGTTGAGCATTTCATCCAGCTTGGAACTTGAGGTCCTTTCCAATTGTGCTTTTACTTGAAACAATTCTGCATCCAGTTTCTTGGTCATTTCAACAAGAAAGTTGTTTTCAAACATCAGTGCTCCGATGGTTTGATTAGCTTCATTAGCCTTGGTGGAGAGTTCCTCTTGTTTTAAATCCACTTCACGTAGCTTCCTTGTAGCTAACCTGTAAAGCATTTCATGCTCCTCGAAAACTTTGTACAACTTAGGATAGGTAGTGTGGATGTCATCTTGTTCATCCATCTTCTCAAACTTGGATTCCATCGGCTCTTCCTCCTCATCAACCAGTTCTACTACTTCCTCAGGAGACTCAATGGTAGCTGTGAAAGCGCTCACTATTCCCTCTTGGTCACTATCATCAGAATTTGCCTCTGGTTCTGTATCACTCATGGTGGCAGCTAAGGCATTGCTCTTGCCAATAGATTTGAGATATGTGGGACATTCTTGCTTCATATGTCCATATCCTTGACATCCATAGCACTTTGGCATGGTAGAAACATTATTACTTTGTCCAACATCTCTAAATTCTCTCTTGCCTTTGTCTTGGGACTTGAACTGAGAAAATCCAGATTGTTTGCTATCCTTGTCACTTGCCTTGACATTCGTATTCTTGATGAACTTCTTGAATTGTCTAGTGATATATGATTTGAACTTAATGTCGTCATCTTTAGGTGATTCATCATTATCATCATTCTTGGCCTTCAATTTGACTAACTCTAGCAATTTGAATGATTGTTGTTAGTTGTAAAGTTCTTCACTTCATCAACAATAAAGATCAGGAAGCACTTGATTACAAAACCCTATATAGTATAAACGCAATAGCTTCTCATAGAGAAAATAAAGCTCTTGGTCTCTGTATTTGTGTATGATGGCTCTTAAAATAAACCTTATATATGTCTAGGGTTGTAAGAAAAGAAACCCTAAAAAAATACTTAAGCTTGGGCTGAATTTCAGATTTGGAAATCTGAAATTGTAATTCTCGGTAGATTGAGCTTCTATCGAGCCATTTGTCAAGCTTCTCATTTAGTCTCCATAGCAGTATCTGTCGAGTTATTTGTCGAGACTTAATGAAACAGCTTTTCTTCACTTGTTTCTTGGATCAATCTTCATGTCTTTAATATGGACACTTGATATGCTTGAACAACATATTTCTTGATGTATTAAACCCAACTTAGATTTACCCAATTATAAGTAAAGTGCATTTTGTCAAAAGATTAGCCAATTACATAAAATATGACCTTAACAATATTTATTTAATTTATTATTTCATTCATTTTTTTTTTTGTTTTGTTATGTACACTTGTTTGGTTAAATGGACATATAATAGTTATTTTAAACATTTTATTTTTCAATTGGATGCATGTGTTAACAACAACATGATAATTAAAAAAAAAGGGTTGATTTTTGCTTTTTTGTTTTTGTTTGTAGTTGTTGCGTTAACATGATTGTTGAAGCTAACAGATTTTTCTTTGGCAATATAAATACTAATGCAAAAGATGTAATTCAATATATCACAATGTAAATGATGATTGTAAAAAGGTGTGCATTTGTGTTAGAATCTCAGTACTTTTTTATTGTGTGTATTTGTTACTAAAAAAAGAAGAAGTAATTGTCATATATTGTTTAAGAGAGTGTATTGTGCATAATATAACTATTAGGGTACATATTTTTTACAACTATTTTTATTTAAATACCACTACTAAATTGGACCAAAAATATAAAATTTTATAGGACCCAATATTTTGTAAGGCTTATAATTCAGACTCATCCCCAAATTATTTTATTGAAGGTGTTCAAATCCCATGATCAAAAACCATGATTCAAGTCTATGGCGAATTATCTATCAAAAAGCTCAATTCTCCTTGGCAGTATTAAAATATTAGTTCTCACTAGTAATATTAAAAGCACAGTTCTCACTAGCAATATAAAAAAAACTAATTTTCATTGGCAACATTAAAAGCCCAGTTCTCATTGGCAATATTAAAAACCTAGTCCTCACTGGCAATATCAAAAAACCCAGTTTTTACAGGCGATATTTAAAAGCCCAATTGTAAAAAAACCCAATATTGTTAATATTAGGGAAATACCATACTGTTAAATTACCTATGCCCATAACTGCAATTGTTTTAAAATCTTGAGTATTCATAACTACTTATCTATTCCCTAAACTCGTGGGAAATTATGATCATTTGATTTTGCGGTCACTATTTATAATTCTATAATAGTCATTCATCCTACAAGCTCATCTTTAAAATTATGACATGATTATTGGGTCTTGTTCGGAACTGTAAACATTGCCTATGCTATTCTCAAAAAATCATGGAATTCATCATTTTAAAAATAGTAATTATTATTTACAAGGCATTTAGAAATAGTCAAGCTTACACAATTATTTTTAAAATATTACAAATCATTATCCAAAGGCCCATTACAAATACCAATCAAATCCCAAAATACATTGAATATCTACTAACAATAAAAAGTCCATGAGGGATAAAAACCCATGGCAATATGTGCCATTGCTGCCCATTTTGTAAGACCCAAGATGTGATGAAAGAAAAAAAAAGCCCAAGTGAAGAGGAGCATAAACACAACCCAACCAAAGGGTCTAGCCCATGTAAAATAGCCCAACTTGAAGTTCCAGCCAAGGCAGCCCAAAGCAAAGGATTAAACCAGCCAGACAACTTCTCTCTTATCCATCCTTGACCAAGGTTTAGCTAGAGAATTCCTTAGGGGACAACCAAATATCTTAGACTAAACTAAGGGCTATCCCATCAACTTTCTACCACTGCCTCCCCTGACATGAACAATACCTAGAGATTGTATTAGCAACTAAAGTCTAATAGGTAATGGGATTTCATCATTTTCCTCAAAGCTCTAGCTCCAGTGGAAGGAAGCCATGACCAAATTACTCAAATCTTAGCAAATCACCTCCATAAATGCAAAAAATGTTCAAGAATTGGTTCATGCACCAAGCCCATGAATCCTAAAGGGGAAATTTGGGAAAATGTGGTTTGAAGGGCATAAAGGGATCTCTAGTAGAATCCTCTGAAGTAGGCCTAAAATTTGACACTTGGCTTAGGGTGTTGAATCCTACTCTCTAGGGTCCAAATCTAAGTTGCAGCACCAAGATTATACCCTAATACTTGCCTTAATCCCATTGGCCAAAGCCAATCCCAAAAATCTTAGCATTTAATGCAAGATTACCCAAATATTCACTCATGTCTAATATTGCCCAAAGAAGCAAGGCCCAAAAGAAAGTATACCCTTTATAGCCAAATCCTAGAATGTACAGTCTGCCCCTCTTATTGCTGATCAGCCCTACGTTTTTGGATTCTTGCTAATCATCCCTAAGCTTTACTATAAAAGGGTAATCACATCAGCTCCACCTACACACACACACCAACCTCCCTGAAATTTCTGTTATTCTTGTTGCTTTGCCATATTTTAGCTTGTAGATTAGTTTCCCCAACTCATAAATGATCCTTCTCAGTTCGTAAAAACCCACACTCACCTAGCCTCAAACATTCCTTTTCCTTTTTTTTGCAAATCCTAAGTCTATAAATGCTCCCTAATCAATCAAAAACAACCCTCTTCCCCACTAAAGACTTAGCCTCATCATTATTTCCCTCCATTTTACTACGAACTCACACACCCATTCACTCAAAATAGCCTTTACTAGCCAACACATATCCTACATTCCCTAAGAATCTTGGCTCAACATCTATTGCATTGAGCTGGAGTCTCTCTCTCTCCCTTCATATCATGCTAAATAACCCATTTCTTCTCACCATGGAACCTTTGGTCTTTACTTTTTGTTTTTCCATTGAAGGATATAATGTATTTGTAACAATGAAATTTTTTCCTGATATTGACGTAGTAGTAGCAAAAAGTACCTTGGACCACCTTGACTGAGACACACAAGAACTTTTTGAAGTGAACATTTTCTTAAATTTGTTCAATAATTGACTGTTGGACCATCAGTTTAATTTTACCTTACCGCTGAAGAATTTTATTTTCTTGCATTGTTGTAACTGAACTACTAATCTATTAATCAACCATCATGAAGTGTTTTATTGGGCCTTGATGCTGTTCTTGCTAAGGTGCACCCTTTATTTCTTTTTTGGATAGGCTTATCACTACATTGAAAGCCTTTGGGTATCATCTTAAAGCCCAATGTTGAGCTTTGGCTTGGCCTCCCCATATTTTATTCAAGAACATCAATTTCCTCCTTAACGATAACTTACTCCACATTCCTTTTAAGAGTTCCAATAACTTTTAAGTGGATTTTGTGATATACTTTTGTGCTAGAATTTCATTCTCTTTATCTTGTGTGTGTTTGTTTCATCAAAAAAAAAAAAAAAAAATGATGATAGGAAAAAGGTTTTCGTGAAATATATTAATTGCCTCAAAAAAACAATAAATATGTACTTTCTCGTCTCATAGAATAGTGAATTTCACTAATTAAATTTATAGTGAAACCCATTTTTCATGCGAGAAGAATGAGTATGAATTTGTTATACTCTTGAAATTTTCTGTAATTTTCCTTTGGCTTCACCCATTATCTAATTGCAGTAAAAAAAAAAAAAAAAAAAAAAATTGTATAACTGTTCGAATAATAATTTGTGACTATATATTACTCTTTTTTATATAGTGATATTAATTGATACTTTAATTCTATCTTTATTTTACGTTCACATTATTGAACAGAATATATTCCCCTCATTTTCCCCTACAAGCACGGTCATTTAGAAGGAGTGAAGCTAGAAAAAAAGGGTCAACTGGACTGTATTGAACCCCAACTGTGGCTAAAGCTGCAACTAAACCCGGTTTGCAAGCTCAACTCCATCTTCTTCAGAAGTACCGCTTTCTTTCCCATGCACCTGAACAGGCTTAAATGTATATATTTTGGCGCAATACAAGTAGTAAATAAGATTTACGACTTGCAACAATGTGAGTAGCCAGTAGAAGTATTCCAACTTTCCCTTACTCAGATTGTCATTCCGAAGCCAGTTTGATCCATTAGGCCCAGCACTAAACTTGTGCACTACGAAAACAAGTAGCGAGCTGAAATAATTCCCAAATGAAATAGCCAACCAAAACAATGCCATAGCAGTGCTCCTCATGCTTTCTGGTGCCTGGTCGTAGAAAAACTCCAGATGTCCTATGGACATGAAAGCTTCAGCCAGCCCATGAAGGCAATACTGTGGTACAAGCCAAAATACTGATATAGGGATATCAGGATGAGGCTGATCGATGAGACCGTGTGCTAAAGCCACATTTTTACGCTTCACTTCCGCGAACCCGGCAACTAGAGTGGCGAGTATGGAGATAACAAACCCGATTCCCATTCGATGCAAGAAGGTGATGCCACGGTCAAGCCCAGTGAATTTGCGAGCCAAGGGAATGAAAAGACGGTCATAAAATGCGATTGTGATGAGCATGGTGATATAGGAGAAGACAGTCATGGAGCCAGCAGGGATTTGGAAGGATTTTGTGATGTGCCTATTCATGGTTTTGGCTTGTAGAATTGAGAATGTGCTTTGTTGTGCATAGGCTGTGATAAGAAGGATGCCTGAAGCCCATATAGGACCCATTCGGATCACTGATTTTAATTCTTCCACTCTATGAACAGTGTTCAATCTCCAAAAGTTTGGTGCTTGCCCAGATTTGAGGTTGTCTTCTTCTGTAACAATAGCTGCCTTGTCAAGGAACCTGCAATAATAAGCATATAGATGCTAGAAATTAGTACAATCTACTAGCTTCAAAAGTGTCGTCTGTGACAATATCTGGGTGGGTCTCTCATGGGCTGAAAACAGGGGGCCTAATTATGACCCACAAGGAAGCCCATTGGGCTTTTTAGCCGAAAGAACTAATGGCTACACATTTTTTTATAAATAGTATGCAACTTAGTACTGTATTAATTTGGTAACTCCATCGCAAAAATGGTGAAATATTTTGTAAGAATAATGTATGGACATATGTTTTTCACACTAACTGTATATTCCTATTTTGATAGGACTATACTATTTTGATTGTATCTATCTTGATATTACTTTTATTATGTATAAATAATTTGTAAAATTATTATGAAAAATGTTATGTTTAAAACCTACTAATTTAGTTGGGGTATATTATATATATTTTACTCTACAATCTCTTAAACCTCAAACAAAACAGGAAATAAAAACAATTATAATATATGTAAGAGAAGCAGAAAAATATAAAGGAAGAAAGAGGGAGAGAAAAGTAATAATCTGAGGTAGGACGACTCTTAATATTTCTTAAAGGAGAGGGGACACTCAGACTTTTGTTGCTTAGCTAAAAGGTTACCCGTATATCGTAGACAAAAAAAAAAGGGTTATCGTATATGATATAATAGAAATATAGTATGTGGTGCTGATCATCAACATGTTTATAAAAAGTGGCACGCTGCTTAACATGTTCTAAGAATGCGGCCCCTACATTCCATGGACAATGATTGAGTCGTCCGTGGGCTTCCAGTTAAATGACAGCCATATATGATAGTTGTCTTCCCCATAATAGATGATGATAATGCAACCACCGAATTGGTGATCCGTGATCTCCATTGATTCCAATCATAGCAAGACAAAAAGGAAAATAACAAAAATAAATAAATAAATAAATAATGAGAGATGAGGTAAAAATTTTTGTTGTCAGCATAAAGCAATATCAAGTTGTTTCCCATTGCATGACAATAATGTGGGTCATACAAAGGGAAATCCTTTTTCATCCTAGGGCCAATTTCTTTTTTGTAAAATTATTCATGTTTACTACTTATAAAAAATGTTTACCAGGATGACTTTTAGTTTTGTGAAAATAAATATGCAAGTTTCTCAGCCAAAAAAAAACAAAAAAAAACCCTTATACGTAGGAGTAAAATTTTAGGTGAAGATGTTTTGATGTTTCTTTTTATTTGATGTACTTCAAATAATTGATTTTGTTTCCTTATTTCCCAAAAAGAGAAATCAGATTTCTATCAATGTTCAATGGATGAATAACTTTCTAAAACTTACCATTATAATGCAAGATATTAGCTAATTTATCACTATTCTGTCTCCCCATTATTGTAAAAAAGGAAAATTTTGTTTCTATTGGCAAATCATATATAAAGATAATTACTAATCATATTCATGAGATGGTATTACATGCATCAGCTATATGTATCCCCCTTTCACATGGGGTCGGTGAACCTATCCCAAATGCGAGGGGGAATACATGCACCCCATACATAGTAAAATTTTCCCATATTCATATGTTGTTGTAATTCAAGACTAAAGTACAAGATGGGGATAATGTCACATATATATTATACTTGGTGACCATAGTGTTTTTAAGAGACACTAAGGTAATGTTTGGATACACGTTGCGTTTTGCTGCGTTTAGTTTCCTGCGTTTTCCCCTCCCCCCCTTTTTTTTTTTGCACGCGTTTTCCCCCAACAAGTGGCTACTGTTCATGCACTGTACATGAACAGTAGCCGCAACTTTTGACCAGTCTTCCATGAACAGTGCATCTGTGCATTGTTCACGGACCCATAAATTTCATTTTTTAATCAACTTTTTTATTAAAAATGGGTCTCACGGCACTATTCACACATTTAAAAATTATTTTGTTACAGTGTTTTCAGTTTTTAGTTTTAGCAAAATAAGTTTTATCCAAACAGACCCTAAGTAGATAAGTGAGGGAAGGATTTTTAGCTAAATTAAATATCAACGTACAGTGGTGGGGAAGAAAGAAGGGTGTTCATATTTGAAATAGATTTCTTTTATGGTTCATATTACATATTAGAAATTTAAAGATATAAAAACCGTCAAGTTATTTAATAATTTAAATGATTTGATAATTTATATAGTACTACTATTAGATCCAGGATAAAAATATTATTATTATTATTTTTTTTTGAGAAAGCAGGATTAAAATATTAATCTTGAGATGTACTATTTCTATTTCTAATAATACGGAGAGAATCATATTCTAATTAAGTTCATGGGTATATACAAGGATTGCTTGTACACCGTTTTTAGAGTTGATCGATGCAAGAGGGAAATTTGTTTTGATTTAAAAAAAGTAGGGGGCGAAAGGTTTTAAAAGCCGCGTGCAAAGTTTATGATAGCCTACTAAGTACCAAATTCTATAGTGCTCTTGGATGCAACTAATTTCCAAATTAGATAACCCTCCTTAATTGATGTAACTTTTGAGAGAGATAGAAAGTGGCACTTACTTCATGTGCTTGGTGTGAACAAGTTTCCCTGCCAAAGAAATTGAGGCATCAAGCTCGTCATTTTGGTATAATAATTTAGGATCATATACCGAAGGCAGCTTTCTCTTCTTGTAGGCGGCCACAATCACTTGTACCAACCGGGTAAATGGACTCCCAACCGGATCCAAGTTCCGGTAAAGTGGGTACCCGATAATAAAAGTAATAACTGAAATTAACATAGCGATGGTGGGAATGCCAAGGCCCCAACCCCATCCAACGTTATCTTGAATATAAACAAGAACGGTCACAGCCACTAGTATGGATGCCCCCATGACAAAATAGTACCAGTTGAAAAAAGTCCATGTCTTGGTGTTTTGCTTAGGATCCGTCTCATCAAATTGATCTGCTCCGAATGCCACTACACAGGGTCGGATCCCACCCGATCCTAGGGCTCCTAGTAGGAGAGATATGTATAGGATTGCCTCCTGTCCGGCATCGGCTTCTCTGCACACTTGATCACCTTTACATGGGGGTGGCCTAAGTTGTGGCAGTACTGCTGAGAGTGTTAAGCTAATCATGCCCTACACATATATTTTCCAAATTAGGAGGAAAACAAATTCCTTGCTTAGGTGAAGATAACACAAGAAAGGAAGGGGAGAAAAAAGATAACGTATTCCCCTTTTATCATATATTTTTTATTATTAGCACAGTAAATTTAAGACGTGACAAAAAGTAATTGAACTAAAATTTTGATGCAATAAGTATTCTGGTTTGTTAGTATAATTTTTATAGGGTTAGTCATTTTTTTCTTAATGGTGCTAGTTACTTACATGTTATAAGTAGTATGCCATACAGCTAATGCATACTAGAGAATCAAGACAGTTATAGAACTTTCATTAAAAAAAAAAAAAAATAAAAGAATGTTATAGAACTTATCTATATTGTCTAAAATTTATTTGTTGTTTGGATAATCTTTAAGAAAAACCACTTAAATTTCTTCAATTTTTATTTTTTGAGAACCAAACACACAAAGGGAGAGGGAAATTTCTTTAATTAAGTAGGCAATTCTATGTCTTTTTACCTTAATTAGTTGATTAGATAATCAAATGAATTTCTAAAAATTCTTTTTCTATTTCTAAAGATTTATAAAAACCATTTTGCAGTGTCAAAATAAGGAACGTGATATAAAAATGGAGAATTTATGATCTTTTTTCCAAAAGAAGAAAAAAGAAACATAAAATCATCTTTAGGGATTGTGTAATACTTACTCATTAAACTATTTTCTTTACACAACAATGATATTCTTTATTTCTCTTTATCACTCCATATAATCACACGGATATTATTGGTACACCTCAACATTTTATAAGAATCTCCTTGATGTATGTCATATTTACACCTCAACTTCTTTTTATAGAGAGAGAGAGAGAGAGAGAGAGAGAGAGAGAGAGAGAGTCTTTACTATTTGGTATACGATGGAAGCAACTGTTATGGTCCAGAACCGACCAACAAATGCATCAGAGATGAAGGCCCCAAGCAAAGGTGTCAAGCTTGCAGTCCCTCCAAAGTTGGTGAGGGTGTTAGCTGCTTTGGTTACTGGCATATGCAGCTGTGTTGTTAAGTAGTTAATCATATTAGTACTAAATCCTACCACAGCCAACTTCTCACTAATCTCGTTTGCTACATAAAAAAAAAAAAAAAAAAATCATCGTCAAAACTAGTATATCCTCATAAACAAAAGAAGCAAAATAGAAAATTAAGTTTGTTGTATGAGTGCTGCGAAAGCTTACCAAAGATGAAGGGCATTGTGACCCACCCTCCTTTTTTCATTCTTCCACGGTTCCCTTTCTCCTCCATCTTCTTAGTGTTTTAGTACTACAATGGCACCCCAAAGTGGCTAACCCTCTTATTTATAAGCTCTGTAGACTGAAAATTTGAACGCAGTAATTATTTGATGTAACTTGTCCTCGTAAGATTTTCTATTATACACGTGTATGGCCACGAATGAGATGTTTAAGACTATATGTTTAGGATTTTTTTTTTTTTGATAGGACAATATGTTTAGGATTAATCTTTGTTGAAAATTAAACACAAATAATGGTGGGTTAGGGTTGGACAGAGAAGTCATTGTCATCGTCATTTTTTAACTTTTTCCTCAACTTGTGTAACATATTACTGATGATATGTGATTAGGAGATAAGGACTTATGGACTGACTGAACTTTACTTCATTATAATTATTGGCTAAGACTCAAAGGGATCAGAAATGATATCACAATTCAAAATGCACACATGGTATAGCCAGTAAACTAAGGGTCTGTTTGGATAGAACTTATTTGGCTGAAACTGAAAACTTAAAACTGAAAACACTGTAGCAAAATAAATTTTAAATGTGTGAATAGTGTTGTGGGACCCATTTTTAATGAAAACGTTGATAAAAAGTGGAGTTTGTGGGACCCGTGAACAGTGCACAAGTGCACTGTTCACAGAGGACTGGGTCAACAATTGCTGCTGGGGAGAATAAAAAAAAAAAAAAAAAAAAGAAAACGCAGAAAACGTGAAATGTAGACGCGCAACGCTCTATACAAACACACACTAAGTGTGTGTTTGGCAAAAATAGTTTTTGCTAACTCATTTTACCATTTGGCTTATTTTTGTTACTATTTATAGGTCCTATTGCATTTTCTGATATTATTCATAGGTCTCATGCTACTATTTTAGCTAAAAGTTAGCTAACTTTTAGCTTTATCTACATTACTTTAAGTAAAAATTTTTTAATTCCAGCAACTAGCTAACTTTTAGCTTTATCTACATTACTTTAAGTAAAAATTTTTTAATTCCAGCAACATAAGCAGATTTCAAATAGATCCTAAGAATAATATCCTGTGTAGTGTCTAAAGTATAAATTAAAAAAAAAAAAAAAACCCTAAAAAAAGAGAAAAGGTTTGGGTTCTGGTTCTAGGGAGTGGAATCCGAAGCATGCTGGCATATATCTTCGATCCACTATATTTGCCACGTCATAAGTTTTATGTGTTGTTTTGTCATTTCACGGTTCACTGCAGTTCAACAAGAGCACAGTTCAGCACAGAAAATTATTGAAATTGGTTACTTCTACTAATTGAACGATAGAGAAAGACAGAAAATACGAGTTTTATTGACAGATGCCTTAGGGGATCCAGTAATAAAACTATTTTAAAAAAAATTATGAAAAAATGAAAAAACAATTAACTTTTCTTTTAACAGTTTTTAAATTTCACGTAAAAAGTTTCAAAAATGGATGATTGTTGATGCCTATGCAATCAAAGCACTTCTTCGACAACCCATTCTCTATTTGGTAGGATATTCCAGTGGCTATTGCAATTATCACAGTATGATTTGAAAGCGTGAACACCTAAAGCGGTTAAAAGCTAGGCCATAGCAAATTTGTAGGCTCAATTTCCTGAAGAAGAGGAATTCCTGCTAAATGATGAGGTACCTGGAGAAGTAGCTACGATAGAAATGGAAAGACAACAGTGGGTCATGAAATTCGATGGCTCCTCTATGGCAAACTCAAGGGGCGCGGGAGTGGTC
Organism: Quercus robur; assembly: GCF_932294415.1. NCBI lineage: Eukaryota > Viridiplantae > Streptophyta > Magnoliopsida > Fagales > Fagaceae > Quercus > Quercus robur. The sequence goes on along the minus strand of NC_065534.1, from coordinate 42,422,431 downwards.
TTTATCACAATGATGAAGAAACCATAACACTCTCATTCAAGTTGGAGTTCCCATGCTCAAATAATACAGTTGAATATGAGGCTTACCTAGTGAGATTGACAACGACCCTCGAAATGGGGATCAAACACTTGAGGGTGATAGGCGACTCTAACTTGGTGGTTTGCAAGCTAAATGAAGTTTTTCTTTAAAAGAACCAAGTTTGGCCTCATATAGGATGTTGGCCGAAAGGATGGAGGAAAAATTTTGTACATTTGAAATAGAGCATGCGTAGAGGAGTGGAAACTGATATGCAAATGCATTAGTTGCGTTGGGCTCACAAATAACCTTTAAAGGAAGCAATGCTAGAGTTGAGATTAAGAAGCGAAGAGAACCCATAATTGAAATACTCATGGAAAAGTTCTTGGAAAAAGAAGAATGCAAAGAAGATTGGAGATCTCCCATAAGGGAAGCCCTATTGAAGGAAGAAGATGTGGCAAAATTGAAAACAGTAAAGGACTATGTCCTGATGAAAGGAGAGCTGTACCGCAGATTGCTAGGAGGAATTTTATCAATATGCATGGGGCACTGCAAGGCCCAGAGAAAGCATGAGGAAGTTTATAGCAGGATTAGTGGGTTTTGCAAGGAGGTTAGCTTGTACTAAAGGTTGCAAAGAGCAGGCTTCTACTGGCCAAATATAAGGAAGGAGGCAGATCAGAACCAGACCCAGTACGAAGCCTGCCATTTGACCGTAAACAGAGAAGAGAGCTACATCGTGTTTATCATGGAGGATTGGAGAAGCCCATTTATGGGATACTTGGCAGAAGAGATTCTGCCACAAAAGCATGGAGAAAGGTATAAGCTTAGGTGGCAACCTACTATTTCCTACTTGAAGGAATTCTCTTTAAGAAAGGGTACAACGGAGACCCACTACGGTGCCTAGGGCTAGAAAAGGCCAGCGATATGTTGAAGGAAGTACATGCAAGAAAATATGGAGAACACCAGGGAAGAAAGAAGCTATACCGATGTATCTTGCAAATGGGCTACTATTGGCCAACTATGAGAAGGGACATAGTAGAATTTGTAAAGAAATGCCATGGCTTCCAAGTGCAAGCTGTATGTTTTTAGATCCCTTAAAGCACAATTGGATTAACCTAGTTAATTAGCCAAGTTATTACTTAGTCCAAATTCCAGATCTAGGTTATCACAATCAAACAATCATATCATGCATAGTAGCAGAAATATAAATAACACAATGATATGATGATCCAAGAAACCACATCGGTAAAAACCTAGGGAGGATTTAAACTAGCTATTCTCAAGGTAAACCTGAATCCATTATGAAAGAATCAAGTTTTACAATAGGACTTAGACCACTAACATCCTATTGCTACCCACCAGTAGAAACTTACTGACACGACCACGTGCAAGCTCCTAAACCACAGATTCCTTCTTTCTTGGATTCTCCAGCAAGTACAAGCACACCCGCTTGTGTTTCTTTAAACTCCTTAGTGTAGCAACTGAATGATCATCAAGCTCTTAATCAAATCTCCTTCTTGATAATCCTAAGTATGTGTGAAGGCAACCACCTCTAGATCTCATAAAAGATTCACACACACAGCAAAATAGAACAACTTCAAAAACGTGGCTAGGGTTTGCCTTTTATACTTAGGGTAAAATATAAAACCTTACACATTTTAATAGGGCTGAGTTGGAAAAATTCTACAGAAAAAACATTCTGCCCGAGATTCGATAGATCGAGTCTAAGCTTCGATCGATTGAGCCAGGCTGAAATGCACACTTAATTCTGCAACAGCTCGATTCCAACTTTACATAAAAGACACAACTTTGAGCAAGTATAAACAAAACTAAACAACCTGTTTTGATCATGATTTTCTAACAATATACATTAGAGTTCTAATACATTAGTTCCTAATTACTTAGAACCCAACAAACTCCCCCTTGGCAATCCGTGACAAAACACAACTTAAAGCTTAAAGTTTACAAAGAAAAGCCCTTTTAAAAAAATGCCCATTATAACAAATTCAATCCTAACTACTATCCATAAGTTGCAAGTGTAGACAGCAGCTTAATTGAATCAACCTGTATATTTCTTGAAACACTAAACAAAACGCATAAACGCATGTGTGGAAAGTACAAGTAAACAAAATAGATTCTTGATTTCACTCAATACAAAATAAAGATATATATCAATGAATAACTCATAAATATAAATCAATAAGCAGTGAAACAAGAAACATATGAAACAATAAATGTATCTCCCCTTAACATGAGTGGCCTAACAAAAATACATCAAGAGCCAAAAAAGGTAAATACGAAGTGAAGCACCTAGATACAATCTAATCTCCACAAGCTCCAACAAACAAAAATCTCTCCCCCTGAGAACAAAATCCTCTACAAATGTCCCAAATGTACTTTCCCATTTTGTGACGGAATGCCAAAGGTCAATCAAAATCCATCATCAAAAGGAGGGGGCGGTGAGGATCGTCGAAACTATGCCAACTCTGCTCGCAAGGCACGAATCTCATTGAGCACGTCCACTAAAATTTGTCCATGAGCTGCCTAACGGTCAAGACATGATCCAACGTACGTCGAATGTCTGAATCATCCGAAATAGTCAGTGTAGGAACATCAGCACCAGCAACAGCAGCACTAGATGCCTTAGTCGTAGCATCACCTGTAGAAGAGGGAGGAGGGGGTACAACACCAGAAGGCTTAACTCTAGGACGCATAGAGCCAGCTCTCAAATGAGCAGCCCTCTGCCTAAGAAAGGTGGCACCAATGGGAGCTACAACATGTAGGGGCTCACCAGCAAGGAAGTTATCTAAACCGAGAAACAACAAAATCCTATGAATGAAAATAGGATGAATAAGAGCATGAGCGACGACTGAACTTATATGAACTTCATTCAAAGAACAAAGAAACAGATGAGGAAAACTAATAGTAGCACCAGAAACAAAGACATACAAAAACACACATCACTCAAGAGGGATGGTGTGGAGATGAGAAATAGGCCACAAAGAATGACACGCTATCTTAAAGAAAAGATAGGTAGTCTTAGTAAGCTTAGCGGACGTGATCTGAAGATCAGAACCCCACTGGATAGAAGACCCAGTGATGTATGACATAACGTCATCAAGGGGTGGAGACTCCTCATAAGGATAGACGGGCTGCCTAACAACTGGAACACCAAGAGCTTCAGCCACTATCCTAGGGGTAATGGTGAACTCAACACCTCGTATCCAACTCTTAACAAGGGTGTTGGAATTATAGATGTGGTAAGAGAGGTTCAAGAAGAACTCTCTAATCAGGGTGGTTGGGGGTGGATGATCTACCTCCAACAGAGTCAACCAGCCTCTACTTTCAAAGTTTGCCCTAATGGCAGGATCAAGCTCATCTAACACAACAGATCGCTCAGCCCATATCTTTCTCTTACTATTCAGCTTCTCATATAACTCTTTACTCTTGTCACTCTGAAACAACTCACTCCAAGAGGGAGACTCAGAAGAAGTGGAGGGTGTCCTATGGGCTCTAGTCTTCCTAGGCATGATGCTAAGGTAAGGACAAAGACTCAAAGTAAACCAAAAAGAACAGAAAGAAAAACCAAGGGCAGACTGCAAGTTAGCACAAAAAAAATATAGAACAAAAATCTATATGATGCATGAATAGTTAAATGTCATGATGCATGCTCTAATGCAGTGAAACTAAGTTCAATTTAAGTTCAAATTCACAAAATTGGCTTGAGCATAGAGTTTCTAACAAAAAACCCCAAAATTTGAAAGACCACTTGTTCAATTTGTAAAACATTGACCAATTGATCATCACACAAGGTAGAATACAGAATATAATGATCAATTACATCAATTCAACAAGTTAATTTCATCAATTAAACTCAATTTGAACAAAATCCCCAAATCGGGTAAATACAAGCCCTAGAATTTTCAATTTCTCACAAAAACACCAAATTGATCAAATTAAACATCTTAGACCATGTTTATAACATTATAGGAACAAAACCCAATGATCAATTTCAGAAAAGAAGACTTGAATCATCAAAAACCCCAAATTTGAATAGGTCCGAAAATTCCAACAAAATGCATGAATTTATGCATGAAAACATGAAAATAAATGCAAAAGGAAGGATAAAATGGACTTACCGGCTTAGAGAGAGGAAAACCTTGCAAAAATTTGAGAGGAAAACAACAAAAATTTGATGAATGAGCTTGTCCGAGTTGGAGAGAGAAAGAAAAGTTTGAAAAAGTTTTGAAAAAGCTGAGTTGAATAAGTCAAAATTAGATTTTTAAAAACCTTATTCATGATTTTCAATTGATCGAAAATCAGTTTCGATTGATCAAAACAGACAGAGGCTCCCTTAAAATTTTTTAAAAACAATTTCGATTGATCGAAAAACAGACTCGATCAATCGAAATAGACAGAGGCTCACTTAAATTTTGAGAGAAAAACACAGTTTTGAAAAAAAAAAACAAAACACATTTTAGGAACACCTCAAAGCATTGAAATTGATGAACAAAATGCATGAGTATGTGGTGAAATGTTTTTCAAAAACAACAGTTTTAAACCCAGTTTTCCCAAAATTAAGATCTTCAACCATTTTCCCTTTAAATTCTCAAGCATCAAATATGTTTTGCATAAGACTCAAGGTATGTTCAAACTTGGTTGGTCAAACCAAAAACACACACAATTACATGTACAATGTTTAGTAAAGAGTAACTTGTGTAGTGTGTGCAACTAGCAAAAGCTTGAGATACATGTGAGGTGATATGTGAATGGCAATCAACCACAAGGTCTACAACAATCATCACATAGGATTTGAAAGAGACTATCACCTAAAGAGTTACATCATATAACTCCCACATCTCCTAGATCATAAGCTTGTAATCATGTAAGTTTATTGATTTTGCCTCATATTGTACACACAAAATTTAATTGTTCAGAAACTTATTAAAATAGTCGGGATAATGTACATACCAATTTTATTTGTTTGATTTAGTTTTAAGTCCAATAATGTACACACCAATTTTAACATTTAAACCGAGGCTATACTGTATGTTCTTTTTGTGCATGTGCTACACTTTCTCGAGTACAAAATCTTACGATATGCACTAAGGTATTCATGATTGGCTGGTGAACAGTGGTGAGATAGTTATTTATGCCTTTCTCAAAAGGCTCAAGTCCCACAGTCAAAGACATGTGACTTCAAGATCAAGACAAAGTGATCAAAACTATAAACATCTTTCCCACATAACATGCACTACAAAGTTTCAACTAGTAAAGTGCAATAAGTAAGCTCATCAAAGCTGAAAAAGGTATAAAAGACATGTTATGTGAAAATAAATTGACTAACCTTGTTTTCAAAACCAAGAAAATAGTGCAAAACACAATTTGCTTCCTTTTTCTTCTTCTTCTTTTTTATTTTATTTATTTATTATTATTATTATTATTTTTAATTTGGAAAAAAAAAAAACAAAAACAACCTAGAATGAAATACATGAATGTTATGCAATGTAAATCCTAAAAACAAAGAAAAACAAAAGCCAAAGAACAATGGTCACAAAGAATATATCAATGAAGCACAAGGACCATGACAGAAGGACTCAATTAGATTGAGCCTTTTGCATCCAAAACTTTTTAGATGCACCATGAGCATTGGAGTTCTTATTCATATGGGAATGATTTCCAACTCCAGGATTAGAATAAAGGTTTAGAGCCTTTACCAATTCACCAATGAGTACCATAAGATCTTCTGCTTGAGGCATAAGTACTTTTGGTTTGTTTGCTCTCTTAGCAACTTGCAGCTTGTAACAGTTTGGACAAATGTGTCCAGACTTCCCACAAAAATGACAAACCCAAGCAGGCTTACCATGCAACTTGTCCTTAGTAAGGGTAGACTCCTTAGGTTTAGACTCTTTCAGATCAACCCTAATCTTCCTAGGTGGTGTAACTTCTACAGATTTAGCCTCACTCACAGAGGGTTTGATAATCTCACTCACAGGGGGTTCGGAAGAAGAGGAAGGAACAAAGTTTGTGGAATGTAGTGCAGACATAGAGATGCTTTCTACAAAACCTATCAGTTTGTTCTCTAGCAACAGATAGTTCATCTTCCAATTTCTTGACTTTTTCAAGCAAAAGCATATTCTTAGTCTTCACATTATTCAAAAGTTCAGTAGCATCAAATAAATTCACAAGTAAATTTTTCTTATCAAGCTCAATAGAAGCAATTTTCTTTACGCCTAATTCAACACTCATAGCATCCTTTGAAGCAACTTTGCAAAGTTTATTATAGGCTTCTTGAAGATTTGCATCCTCAGAGAGTTCCCCATCAGAAGGGTTCTTTTCAGTAGATACACTTTCATTGACTACAGCAGTAGCAGTGAAAGTAATGAAGTTTCCATCCTCGTCACAACCAGACTCATCATCAGAAACTAAGGGTTAGAGCCATAGCCTTACCCTTAGACCTCAAGTATGTAGGACATTCAGATTTCATGTGACCATACCTTTGACATCCAAAACATTGAAGACCCATAGAACTATTAGAAGATTGACCTAATTTTTTTCTAGGTTTATCAGTGTTGTTAACCTTAGTGGGATCATTCTTCCTAAATTTTCTAGGTTCAACAGTGTTCTTATCTCTTGCCCTTCTGTTGTTGTTTCTAAGGAAATTCCTAAAGTTCTTGGCAAGGTAAGCAATCTCTGTAGTAGAGAGCTCATCGTCAAATCCACCAACATTAACTGACTTAAGAGCCATTGATTTGGATTTGCTAATCTTAGGTAGGTCCAACTCATAGGATTGAAGAGATCCTACAAGTTCATCAACAAGGATGGAGTCCACATCCTTGCTCTTAGTGATGGTAGTCACTTTGGGTCTAAAATCTTCAGTTAAAGATCTAAAAATCTTCCTAACAATTTTAGGTTGATCATAGATTTCACCCAAATTATATGCAGAATTAACAATATCATTAAGTTTAACATAGAATTCATCAAAAGATTCATCATCAGACATCTTAATGCTTTCAAATTTAGAAGTTAATTGTTGCAATTTATTGATTTTAACAGCTTTTGTGCCTTCATGCACAGTCTGGAGGATATTCCAAGCAGTATGAGCAACCTCAATATTAGAGATTCTCTTAAATTCCTCCATAGAAACAGCGTTAAAGATAACATTCATAACTTTGTTATTGAACACGACTGTTTCTTTTTGAGAAGTTTGCCATTCACTAACAGGAGTAGTGGGTTTCTCCCATCCGTATTCAATGGAGTTCCAGACTCTCTCATCAATTGATTTCAGGAATGCTTTCATCCTTACTTTCCAATAAGCATAATTATTCCCATCAAAGTGAGGAGGAATAGCAAGAGAGTGTCCGTGTTCCATAACAATAGGGGTCAAGGATCAGCTTAGAGATTAAAAGATCTACAATAAGAGAGCTACCCGCTCTGATACCATTTGTATGTTTTTAGACCCCTTAAAACACAATTGGATTAACCTAGTTAATTAGTGAAGTTATTACTTAGTCCAAATTCCAGATCTAGGTTATCACAATCAAACAATCATATCATGCATAGCAGCGGAAATATAAATAACACAATGATATGATGACCCAGGAAACAACACCGGTAAAAACCTAGGGAGGATTTAACCTAGCTATCCTCAAGGTAAACCTGAATCCACTATGAAAGAATCAAAATTTTACAATAGGACTTAGACCACTAACATCCTATTACTACCCACCAGTAGAAACTTACTGACACGACCACGTGCAAGCTCCGAGACCACGGACTCCTTCTTTCTTGGATTCTCCAGCAAGTATAATCACACCCCCTTGTGTTTCTTTAAACTCCTTAATGCAGTAACTGAATGATCATCAAGCTCTTAATCAAATCTTCTTCTTGATAATCCTAAGCATGTGTGAAGGCAACCACCTCTAGATCTCACAAGAGATTCACACACACAGCAAAATAGAGCAACCTCAAAAACGTGGCTAGGGTTTGCCTTTTATACTTAGGGCAAAACATAAAACCTTACACATTTTAATAGGCTAGGGCTGAGTTGGAAAACTTCTGTAAAAAAAACATTCTACCCAAGATTCAATCGATCAAGTCTAAGCTTCGATTGATCGAGCCAAGCTGAAATGCACACTTAATTCTACAACAGCTCGATTCCAACTTTACATAAAAGAAACAACTTTGAGCAAGTCTAAACAAAACTAAACAACTTGTTTTGATCATGGTTAGCCAACAATACACATTAGAGTTCTAATACATTAGTTCCTAAGTACTTTGAACCTAACACAAGCCAATTTGATAGGCCAAGAATGTATTGACCCCTTGTGATGAATTAACCAATTATAACTGGCTTGTCATCAGAATCCTCAAGGACTTCCTCAGACCCCTCATTGGAGGACAAGTCTACGTCAGGCTCTCGGGTGGCAGAACTGGGAATACAAGACAGGGTGACAACTAGTGAAGATCCATCCTTTATGGCTTGTGAGAGGGCAACAAAGGGGTCACTAGCAGAAATAACAGGCAGAGGAGTAGCAGGAGAAATGCTTTCGGTTTGGGATGCCCCCATGTAAATGACTCCCTTTTGGGGAGTAGAGATCTCGGTAGAAATAGGGGTAGACTCCCCAATGACAACCCCTTTAGCCTGGGTGCTCTTCTCAGTAGAAACAAGCTCAGATGGAGGATTTGGAGCCTCGACAGGAACTCCCTGGGTAGTAGCAGTAGTTGAAGAAGCCATGGCCTAGGCAACGACATCCGCTCCATCAAAGAAGCCCTCAATGGGTGTACCAATGGTAACAGGAGCCTCCTCGCTCATGGGATGGTAAACAGAAATGGGCTCGGGATAGACTTAAGGAAAGGATATCGAAATAAGAAAAAAAAGGGTAAATAGGCATATAAAAAGAATACTATAAAGAAGGGACAGGAATGCTTGCACAAATAAGGAAAGGCAAAAAAAAAAAAAAAAAAAGATAAAAAAAGCAAAAAAAAATGAAAAGGATGTACCTCAACCTTGGGCTCATCAAGCAATATAGGGCGAGTAGCATAAGTGTCCTCCTTATACTTAAACTGCTTAATGAGGAGAAAACACGTGCACAAAGTTAGCCGTAGGAAAGCCCAATAAATAACTAAAATAAAGAAGAAGCAAATTTTAAAGATAACATACTCTCCTCTCGGCAGTGGCAGATAGGGCCGGAGGAGATGTCTTTCTCTTGCTGCCATAGGTCTTACTAAAAGGAGGAGCATCCACAAATGGCTTCGATGTGGGAGGCCTAGGTCTAGCTATAGTAGAGTGCTTGCTGGAATAGGCCCTGGTAGAAAGAGGGGGAGAGCTCTCAAGGACTATATTACCAATAGGGGGAAGGCCTTCCTTGTACGGGACGATGTCAGAACAAGTCTTAGAGGAACCATCACCCTTCTTGGCAGACTTTGGCTTGGAGGTCCAAGACACCGAGCCTTTCTTTGTTGGCGTAAGGAAGTTCACCACCTTCACCTTCTTCTCCCAGCCAAGAGAGAACTCACCAACATACAGATACCACCCATTCTCCCTTTCTTGCCACTTAAATTTGGTTAACCTACTCTGCTTCCTAGCATATGCCATCACAGACTTGTTGGGAAGCAACAACCATGAGTTCACGGAGATAGTGGCATGTAGACCCTTAGGGGGGATAAGAGAGAACCCATGGCCACCCAATAACTCCTAGCTAAAAGAAATCATTACTACTTGCCAACACCTATGCATCTGGGTAGTACAAAGACCCTCTTTCTGGGAACTCGGAATGGTGACTGTTGTAAAATGCCTGCTCCAAAAGTCAAAAGCACTAGGGCACAAGAAAGGGTGAACTAAAGTAGTAGTCTCTAAGATCAGAGTAAAATCATCAGCTATGTCTTAATCAAGCCTAAATTGCCTCCTCACTCTATGGGTAGAATAGTGTACAAATTGAATACCCTCGTCAGCCAGGTAAGGCCACCACCCATCATTGGTGGCTGCCAAGTCATCAAAAGCTATCAATGGGGTAGTGGTCCCAACAATGGCTTAGCACAATGTTCTTAAAGAAGATGTTGTAGTATGGTACTGTGGGTAGAAGAAGTAAATATGTGGCAAGAACCTGCTTGCCTCTCATCACTTTACAGGATGTCTAACTGAATATACAGATGACCCAAAAACATAGGGGCCAATGGCAGATTCACTCCAGTAGAAATCTTTATAGTTAACCGAAAATAAAGGGGCTTTACAGCATAGTGTAGGTGTGAACCAAAGATGAACTTACAGGGCCAAAACATGATGAAGGCGGCATGGTGAACAATGGTTGTAGCCTTTAAGAAAGCCCTAACATAATGGGATAACTTTGCATTCCCACTCACCCCCTTCTTTAAGTCGGCCTCTACAACCTCCTCATCAGTGGAAAGCTCAATGTCATTTGGGTTTGTGTCACCGAGGATGGGTAGCAGCAATTGATTTGTCACATCCTCTCAGGTCACGGTGATCTCGTTGCAAGAGAGAAAGAAAGTATGGGTGGAGCTACACCACCGATGGATCAAATGGCGAAGATAGAACAAGTCACTGTAGTTGGACAAACACTAGGAGGAAACTATAGCCTTCAACACTTCGGCCCACTGAAGCGCCGTCATAAAACCCACATCGGTTAACTCTGTGTCCACCCACTCCTTCCAACCTAATGATGTACTCGACCCAAACTCAAAGATAATGGGCACGGGTAATACAGTTCATTGGTGGATGCCAAGGTCGGGAATGGAGGAAGCCAAGGGAGCCCAAGAAACTTTAGAATCACAATGACAAAGGGAAAGCCACACACGGCCCGGTAGAGGAGGAGAATAGTTGTCGGATACCACTAGGAAGTGGATGTGGGTATAGTACCATAGGTTGATAAGAGGAGGACACTCACTACCCAGATTGTGACCCCCTTGCTCCTCCTTAGAATGGTTCAATTCTGAATGGGGAGACTCTTCACCCATGGCCTCAATGGGTGGATCATCAGTGGCAACCTTTTTTCCTTTACGGCGAGAAAAACTCTCACCCTTTACTGGTGACATGGTAGATGAATTGAGTGGTAAGGGTAATGGGTAAAGAGATTTGGGAAAGGTGAGATGGTCAAGGGAATAAGAGGGAAAAGAAAGATTGTGGGAAAGTTAAGGAAAGTGTGAGAAAAAGAAAGTGAAAAGGCTGAGACAAATAAAAGCGCTATGAAGGGAAGCAACATGTCGGCCATTAAAAGAAGCATCGCATTAAATGAAGTGGAGATTGTGTTTTAGAATAATTGCTAAATTGGTATACTCGAAGAGACAAGCCTGCTCATGGCAGAAAGGAACACAAGGCAGGGTCCATTATTTAAAAAACCCGTGAAAGAAATTTGCATAAGTATTCGCGTATTAATTACAGGAGCAATCCATATACTCAAGGGGCTGAATGTTGATGCTAATTTTTGAAAAAAATGCCAAATAGCATAAGCAGCCCAACAATAAGGGAGATAAGAAGAAAACGAAAGGGAAAATGGTAAAAAAAAATAGGTAACAAGCGCAGTGGACTGATGTGGTAGGATTGATAGCCAGCAAGCCCATGAAAGTAACAAGAGGTAAAGAAGAAGTAAACGGGCCGAGGAAGCCTGACGAATAAAGTGGTAAACTTAATTGGGCTGACATGGCTAGAATAAGGGCTAATAAGCTTATAAGAGTTATAAGGAGTAAAGATGTCGTAAAAGGGTCGAGGAAGCCCAAGGAATCAGGCAGTAAACCCATGGGAGTAAAGGGAAGTAAAGAAGAAGTAAATGAGCCGAGGAAGCCCAAGGAATAAAGTGGTAAATTCAATGGACTAGCATGGTAGGAATGGTGGCCAACAAGCCCATAAGAATGATAAGAGGTAAAGATGTAGTAAACGGGCCAAGGAAGCTCGAATGAGAGAATTAATGGGCTAATATGGTAGGAAAACTACCTAGCAAGCCCATGGGGCTAATAAGAAGTAAAAGACAAAAAAAGGTCATAGCAAACACAATGAATCAATATGGCAGGATTAATGTCTAAAAGGCCCATGACCATGAAGAAGAGAGACAAGACGTGGGCCTAGTAGGCTATAGAGACAAACACTTTCGCCTAGACAATAACTAGCCTAAGAAGGGATAAAAGGAAGAAAAAATGAGCCTGAAAGCCCATGCATCCTTTGCGCCATAAAGGATAAATACAAACCATTACGCGCAGTAGAACAAGACAACATAAGAGCAGCATAAATGGTGTAAAGGCCAGAAGGAGACAAACATAGACATAGTGGAACTTGCACAAAGGACTAAGGCACCACCTACTTATACCCAGCCAATATATGGGAGGTAGGCCATAAGTCAAGGTATTTAGAGGGTGTGGTTTGGCGGTAGGGAGCAAACGGGGTCTATTCTAGGGTTCCCGCCCAAGCTTCTTTGGGGGAATGTCCTGCTGGGATGACATTTCACCCAAAAGAGGGAAGTGTGGGCTGGGACCACTTGATGCAAGCCATAGAGGTAGGTGGTGAGGTAGCTTAACCCTTATCCATTAAGGTGAAACAAAAATAGAGAGATGTAAGAAACAAGACAAGTAATTTTGTCTGGAAATAGGGAGTGGTGCAACCAACACACTCTGGGTAGAGGTAATGGCTGGACAACTGATAGGTTAGTGGGCAGTCCTAGAGAGATGCCCATAAGAAGCCAAAAATGGTTGAGGGATAAAAGGGGTAAATTCTATGATGGCAAACGGTGTAAAAAGGGGTAGCCATGAACAGTAAAGAGGGGGGGAAAGAAGAAAGCAAGAGGTTGGAAAGAATAGAGAAGAGAAAACACGGAGAGAAAAAGAAAAGGTAGAAAGACTGAGTGAAAGAAAACCAAAGAGAATGTAAAACAGTAGGAATAGAGGCATGCATCAATAGATCACCTTTTCTCTCCCTCATGACGTACCCATTCTCTGAAGATTGTAAATTGAAGCTCAAACCACTTAGCCCCTTTCTCTAGAGCGAGTAACTTCTATGGCAAGAACCCTTTGTTGAGTTTACCCACCTTGGAGATTGGTTCCTTTCTTGGGTTTGCTTCTGCCAAAAAGCTCAGCCTATAATCTATTAGACAAGTTATTCCGTTGGTTATGCTTATTGGATGATATTCTTCCTGTTTGGCTGGAACTTACTAAGTTATTTACCTTTTTATGCTGTAGTGTTATTTCTACTTCCTGTGTTATTCTGCTATAACTCTATTAACTTTATTTATGGTGTTAACTTTATTTAGTATGTTTTATTATCATAGTTATCCTGTTGTAGTGTATTCCTGCCATAATACTGTAACAGTCACTCCTATCGTGATCACGCCTTGCGACCAACCCACAGAACTCATATCAGGACATGTTTACAATGGGTAAGCTTGATTTGTGCACAACGTGGCCTGAAGCGCGGTTCTAGCAAGACCGGTCCTAACTCTCTTACCTCAGACTAACAGGCCATAGCATAATAGAAGGGGTTGAGGCCCAACAGTACAAAAAGGCCTCCACAACGATTAATGAATACTCTTAGGGCATACATTAATCAAACCCATAAAATAAATACAATAAACACCCTTAGTCGTGTTGAAGTCTACTGCATGGCTTTATATAAGATCAAATATAAAATGAGTACAATATTTTGAGATATAAATTTATACACAATAATATTATATTAACTACTCATTTTTTCTAGTACCATCTGACTAGGGGTGGAATTAGTTGGGACCCATAGGGGCTCGGGCCCCTAGTCTTGGGAGAAAATATATATATATATATATACATACATACATACATACATATGTATATATATAGATATATTTTTTACAATTTTATATTTGGGCCCCCTTACAATTTTACTTTGATTTCATTTTAATAGCATTTACTTCAATTGTAAAATACATAAGACCCTAAATTTGTCCAATCAATCCCAAAATATGCCCACATCAGTTTATGTATCATTATGTAAAAATACATTTGTGCTACACTAATTGTGTAAATGTACACAATTACTGTAGCACAAATGTATTTTTACAAATTTGCACAATTACTATAGCACAAATGAAATTTTGTACAATGATGCATAGATTGAAGTGGGTGTATTTTGGGGTTGATTGGAAAAATTTACACAATTACTGTAGCTATGCAAATGAATGTTTTCAAAATTATTTAGATTGAGAGCAGTGATTTTTTGCTGTAGAAGAGAGAGATGATTTGAAATAATAATTAAAAATTGATAAGGAAATAATATTTTGATGAAATACAGTGTAAAATAAATAATCTGATGTGAATTTAAAAAAAAAAAAGATTATTATGTTAAAATAGACATAAATTTTTGCATAAGCTAATGCAAATGCTCTAATGTAGAAAGAAACAATGGTGTTTTGTGTTTGTCTTTGTTAGTAGATGATTGCATCATAATGTATTATGAAACAATGATTTTGTGTATTTTTCTTTGTTGATGGTTTGTTGATACTAAATCGATACTTATTTAAAATTTCATGATTTTTTTTATTACTTATATTCTGGTCCCCTTAACTCAAAATCTTAGGTTCGTCCCTGCATCTGACATGAGACCTAATTAACCAATTACACTAATCATTAATGAAAATTTCAATAATATATATTACATTTAATTTGTACCTTTATTCATATCTTACAAGGGTTAGAGACTACTATTGTTTGTCTTTGCTGTAATGAAGGGTTAGAGAGTACTACTCACGCTCTTTACACAAATTCTGATTTGCCCTTACGATACAAAACTTTTCATACATGATATAATTCGTATTGCATATCTTACAGTAGTAATGGTACTGAAAATTATGGTATTAGGAATCTTTCTCTAATTTGTACACCAATTAAATATTTTTCTCCAAAGTATTTTGAATATAGAATGATTCTATATGTTATGATCATATTTTATGTGTTGGGGGTGTTTTTTTTCACCCACATGATGTTAGGGGAGTTAAGACCGAGACTCGACTTTAGGCTTGGAACATGGCCCAAAGGCTATTAGTGAAGTGTGAAAGACCCATTTTGCTCAAGGCCTAGGTTGCATCCAACAAAGATTATAATAAAACCCCAAAAATACCTCCTGCAAAGATAAGCTAGCACAAAGGATGGCCCACCATAGCTAGTGCTTAAATAATAGTCTAGCGGTAAGCAAGAAAAACGTCCAACAGTAGATGTTTGGAAAATCAATAAATGTATTTGCATAGTAAAAATTATGCATTTCCTCCGTAGTTGGATAATATAAAAGTGGGCACATTATAACAAGTACACAAGAGGAAAAATGGTCCGGAGATGAATATGACAGACCTCTAGTGGTAGATGCTAATAGATTAATAAGTGTGTTTACATGATAAAAATCATATGTTTTCCTTATTATTATTAATTAAACATAAGGGAAAACTTCCATAGTATCCAAAACATTACAGCTTTCATCATAATAACAATAGATAAGGATTAAAGGCTTCATAATTACAAATAAAAGAGGAAAAATAGGATGGAATGAAGGGAGAGAGAGATTCCAGCTCAGTGCAGCATATATTGAACTAAGATTTTTATGTTGAGGCTAAGGCTTTAATGGGTAAAAAGTTGTTTATGACTGATTAGGAAACATTTATAGGCTGTGAATATGCAAAAAAAGAAAGGGAATGTTTGAAACTAAGTGGGTGTGGGCTAAGAGGAATAATTTACGAGCTTGGGGAGAGTTGAACCACAAGCAAAGTGACAATAAAATTAGAAATTTTAGATTGGTTGGTTGGTGTGTCTATTTTAAGGTGTTGGGATTTTTTGAGAAGATGAAATGTGATGTTTATGGGTAAGTGTATATGAGCATTTATGGACTAAAGGCTAGTTTCTGAACTAAGAGACTGACTTATGGGTTGAAAATAGCATTATGGGTGAGAAATTTTATGATAAGATTTATTGTCTTCCATGAGTTGATGGTAGTTCCCTTTTATAGTGAAGCTTAAGGGATTGATTAGCAAAAGTCCAAAAATGTAGGAATGATTAAGGACAGGACAACATACTTAATTATCCTAGGATTTGGACTAAAATGGGAGATTTGCTTTTGGGGCTGTTTTGCTTCTTTGAGCAATGTCACATATGGGTAAAAATCAGCATAATCTTCCATTAAATGCTAAGAGTTTTGAGATTGTGTTCAGCTAATGGGATTAAGGCAGGTATTAAGGAGGAATCTTAGTGCTACAACTGAGATTTGGACTCTAGGAAGTAGGATTCAACACCCCAAGCTAGGTGTCAAAATTTAAGTATGACAGCTTAAATTTGTGTGTAAACACAAGAGCTTGTTTTGACCCCTAAATTAAAATTACGATTAGATTGCTTTTACTCTAACTTAGCCAAACAGAATATTTCGTGGGAAGGCCTTACCCATGAGACACTTGCGAAAACTCTAGGCTGACGTGACACTTCACATTTCAGTCATGAGCTCTACACATGGCTATTTCGCGGGTTAGCTTCTTGTGAGCTTCTCGCAAAGTCCAGTTGTTCTTCATTTTAAGCTTGATTCTTCGCACTCTCTCACACTTATCCCTTAAATTAAAAACCACGTAAATACAGTGAAATTTGATTGAATAAAATTACAATCAAATTTGACACAGAATTAAAGTCAACACAAAATAGTTGTAAATCACAACTTTACAATCTCCCCCTTTGGCTATTCCGTGACAAAACCCCTAAATAGACTCTAGGCTTAAATGTGAGTTTGGGAACATAGGCAAAACTCACTCACACCTAATTCTAGAAGCACTTGCACCATATACACTTGTATCCTAAAACATTCGCACATAAACAAAACTTTCATGAAGCTCGTGACAAGTTGAACACAAGGTACGTATAGGAACAAGTAAAATGCGATCAATATATTAAGCAAGATATAAGCTATGAAGTGTAACTTGATCAAACATGAACATTCATTAAGGAATGACTACAATGAACATTTATCTAGTAAATGATCATCCGAACACGTAATGCAATTAAGAGCAATGCTAAAAACAATTGCATGTCCAACAAGCATGATGAATTAAATAAACTAAAGCTAAAAGTGATAGAAAACAATAAGGATCAAAGAGGCTATAAAAACCAAGATACACAAATAGTACTAAAGATAAACAAAGTTTTAAACTATAGTACTTTAAAGCTTTAAAAGAAAGCAATGTCAATATCCATAAGTTATAAAAACTTAAAAAAGGTAAACTACTAAACCAAAAACCACCAAAATGAACCAATGCTCTAGGATGCTAAGCTATGCTCCCCCTCAAGCTATGCTACTCCCTCTCAAACTAATCCCTCTTTTTGACCGGAATGGCTAAAGAGACTAGAATTGTGCAGATTTCGAATCTGAATCCTCCTGCAGCTGCTGGTCCCTCATCATGTCATCGATTTGAGATCAGTGCAGTGATCTAACCTTTGATGTAGGTGAATTAAGTTAAGCAGTGTTGCATATGGGATTCCAGCATATCACACATCTGTTCAACCCTTGCAAATATATGATCAAGACAATCGGGTGCCCGTGTATGTGCTTGAGAAGAGGGTTGTGCAGTGTCCTTTGGAGCGGATGTCAAACAATCTATTTCTTCTTTCGTTTCTCCACCTTCTTCTTCATCAACATTGTCTCTTGGGATTTGAGAGACACCAATAGATGGTTCGGGAATATGGGCTTTGCTTCGAGTCATTGTTTGAGTACTGATTGGATAATCCCTTGGTAGCACGGGAAGACCATTAGGAATCTTCACCCTTGCCCTTGTGATAAGAGCCATGATAATGCTTGAAAATGGCAAAATTAGCCTTGTATTCCTCTTTGTGATGCATTTGGTGAAGAGGTGGTATATGTGACTGCAAATGTCGATCTCCTTGTGTGTGTAGAGATCAAATGGCCCATGTGCTGACAAGTTAGTCAAATTCTTCACTGGGTAGAGGTTGAAGATCATGATATAGGCCAATGTTCTCATTTCCAGGGTGAATGGAATGGTGTGCAATGCCTTCTTATTAATTTCACCTCCAAGGATGTCCATAATTGGTCTAAGCTTTTCCTTTCTCTCATCGTATTGGAGGGATGTGTGTGGAGTCATTGGACGAATCTCCAAGATCTCTTGAATGGACCCCCTTGTCACATAGAACTCCCTCTCTCTTAGCCAACAACCTATACGATCCCCTTCCACAACAGCATTGGCGAAGAATTCCCCAATAATTTTAGCATGGACATTCCCCAATGGGTTCAACAATTTTTCCACATCCTTTCCTTGAACACTTTAGGATGAAAGTGTGTTCTAGGGACTCTAACTCCACAATCCTTTCCAAGATGATCGGGGCCAGATTGTAGTAGTTGTTATAAGCTATGTCTACATCATCACTTTGGAATGCATCTAAGGAAGTGCGTTGATGCTTGGAGGACTTCTTTGTGGCTAGTTTCTTAAGGGGAGACATCTGCACAATAGTCACAAGGACAAAAATAAAAACAAGGGAACAAATTTGATTAGATACAAGTTAGTCCATAAACCAAACAACTAGTCCTAAAAAGAACTTAAAAACATAAAACCTAATGTCACCGGATCATGTTTTAACTGCTAAACATGTAACAAAACTTATCTAGTATGAGTGAAGTGCAAAACATGTCAAGTGAACAAATGTGTGCATCAAGTGTGCATGTTGTGTGCATATGTGATGCATAATCAAGGCAAAATAGAGCATGCATGGGGAAAAGTGTGTAAAACACACAACCAAAGTTTAAAACATGTTAAGAATGTAAAAACATGGTAATCCCCAAAATTTGGTACTCATTAGAGTCCAAAACAACAACAAAATGCCATTTGGGCATTTCATCAAACACATAGTGTGCATACACACCACTAACATGTGAAACAATGCATGAGAATGACGAAATCTTGCCTAAATACATGTGCCACTTGGGGTCAACATAAACACAAACAAACAAAATGGGACACAGCCCAAACAAGAAAATAAAAAAAAATTTGCAAGAATTTAAGTTTTTCAGAACCCTTTCAAAAATATACCCAACCCTAGAAATCCTAGTATCTAAGGCTTAATCTAAGGAATCAAAAGTAAAAAGATGTTTATACATACCTTAGATGAGTCTCAGAAGTGATTGATCTTGAGTTTTGTGTTGAGAGAGGCTCAGAAGAGGCAAAATACAAATGTTTGAAAAACTGTCATTGTTTGCCTTTAAAAACTACAAAAATGCACTTTTCGAGGGTAAGCTTCTCGTGAAGTTACTCACGAAAATACCATTGAAGCACTCATTAATTTTTGTAGGTAGTTGTTTCTTGTGAGATAGTCGTGAAACTCTCTATATGAATTGCAGTGTTTCTTATTTTTGCCATCTTCATTTTCGCGGGAAGAGCTAACTCACAACTTACTCGCGAAAATGCCTCAGAAAGAGTTTTTTGATAAAAATAAGAAATAGACATTTTGAACACAAACTCTAAACACACAAAAGTATAAAAACACTTTAAAAAGCATATAAAATACTTAAAAATATTTTTGGGTTTGATCAACAAGCAATTTAGTATACACATCACATTTGAACATGTACAATGACACAAATGAAATAAGCATTCATTGAACATTAGACTTGTGTGTTGTGTGTGTGGATCAAGTATGAACTAGTCTATAACCTAGTATGAAGATTTAATGATCAATTCAATCAAGTCATACACGACTAGTACGAAGTCAAGTGACTTATTTCACTTGTAGAAATGAACATATATGACCCTTTACTAATGTGTTTACAATATATTGAAAGCTTTTCCTTTGGCTTCCATTTTTCACACTTTTGATAAAAAAAACAACTCAAATTTTTGAGAAGCGATGCGATGAACATTTTGATATAACTTTGACAAACATTAGCCTTTGGCTTTAGCACCATACATTTTAATACATATCGCTTTTCCTTTTTCCTAGTCAAATAATAGTTTGTGTGATGGCTTTTTCAGCTCAAAATCTCTTTTTGAGACTGACATTTGTAAAGCCCTTTGGAAAAAAGAAAAAAAACGTGTGAGGAGTTATATAGGTACAAGTCTACTTATGTATCAAGATCAAGCAAGACTATTGACCAATCATTCATGACAAGCTTGAAGATCTGTTTACAACAATCAAAACTTATATTTCCAGATGTCACTCACACTTAGAAAATGTGCATACATAACAAGCTAAGCTCATAAATGCACTATGCCTTTAGTACGAAAGTACTAGGCCAAACTCACATGTGATATACACAACACAAGCGATCAATTTTTTTGAGATTTTTCACTTTTTATGGGTTTTTGAATTTTTCAACACACTTAAAAACAGAACAAGCAAAGTAAGATCAACAAAAACAAGTAAAAACATGAAAAAGAAACATACACATGTGAGACCTATATAGGAATGATGCACCAATAAACAACAGTAGGTCACACAAAGGATATGAGTCAAGGGATGAAATAGACACCAATGGTCTTACGGAGAGATTCAAACCGTGGATCATCAAGGGGTTTAGTAAAGATGTCTGCCTTCTGATTGTCGGTGTTGATGAACTCCAGCCACACAATTTTCTCCTCCACCAAGTCTCGAATGAAATGATATCGACTTTCGATATGTTTAGACTTTGAATGTTGAACCGGGTTTTTGGATAGATTGATGGCACTAGTGTTGTCACAAAAGATGCACATGCTGTCTTGAGAGATTCCATAATCATGAAGGAGTTTCTTTATCCATAATAGTTAAGCACAACAACTCCCTACTGCAATGTATTATGCTTCAGTTGTTGATAGAGTCACTGAATTTTGTTTCTTGCTTATCCAAGACACCAAATTATTTCTGAGGTAGGAGCAACCTCCTGAAGTGCTCTTCCTATCATCAACACACCTGGCCCAATCAGCATCTGAGTATTTGGCTAGGCAGTCATTTGAATCTCTTGAGTACCAAATCCATAGTTGGATGTACCATTGACATAGCGGATGATTCTTTCGACTGCTATCAGATGGGACTCTTTGGGCTTTGCCTGAAAATGTGCACATACCTCGACATTAAAGGCTATGTCTGGCCTACTCGCAATGAGGTAAAGGAGACTGCCAATCATGCTCCTATAGAGTGTTGGATCTACTTCCACACCGGCTGGATCTGAGCTCAATTTTATCGAGGAACTCATTGGAGTGGATGCATGCTTTTTGGAGTCTATACCGAATCTCTTTACGAGATTTTTGGCATACTTCTCTTGAGATATGAATATCCCATCTTTTTGTTGCCCCCCCCCCCCCCAACCATGCTCATCTCAAATTCATTCTTCATTTCCTCTGAAATTTTTTGAGCAAGGTGATCAATTGTTGATCCGAATACAATGTAATCCACATATACTTGAGCAACAAGGAGAGATTTCTCATCTTGTTTGACAAAGAGTGTTTGATCGGCTTGACCTTTCTTAAAACCATGATCTAAAGGATATGAGGTGAGATGATCATACCATACTCTCAGTGCTTGCTTTAGCCCATATAATGCTTTCTTCAATCTTAACACATGGTCTGGAAAATGAGAATCTTGCTAGTTGCTCAACAAATACTTCTTCGTTCAAAAGTCTGTTCAAAAAGGCACTCTTTACATCCATTTGATATAGCTTGAAATTCATAATACACGTTATGGAGAGAAGAATTTGGCTTGACTCTAGTCTTTCTACCGGAGCAAATGACTCATCAAAGTCTACACCTTCAACTTGAGTATATCATTGAGCCACCAATCTAGACTTGTTTTGGACAACTTCACCATCTCTATCGGTCTTGCTTTTAAAGATCCACTTGGTGCTGATTACATATGTGTCCTTGGGCCTTGGTACCAACTCTCATACATCATTTTTCTTACAAATTGATGTCTCTTGGTGCAAGGATTTTACCCAATTTTCATCTTTCAAAGCTTCTTCCACTTTCTTGGGTTCAAATTGCACAAGGTAGCAATGATATGTCACATGATTCATACTATAGCTTGGTCCTCTTCTTAAACGGAGTCTTTCATCCAAATCACCAATTATGTTGCTTTTGGGATGATTGAGAATTACTGTTGATGAAGGTTTCTTGGAAGTGGAGGGTTCCTCATCACGAGAGATTGGGAGTTAAACTTCTGGAGGTGTAAGTGGAGTTAAAGATCCTTGAGTTGATCTAGTCTCCCTTCTTGATGTGGTAGGAGTAGACTCCTTTTCCGGTGATTGTCTCTCACCATCATCCCTTTGTGACATGTTATCATCACCTTCATTCTTCTTAAGGCTTGGAACTTCACCATCCTCACCAACATCCTTTTCCAAAATGGTGTCATCGATGACTCTCATTGTCTTTGTCCGCTTGTTGTACACCCTCTATGCCTGGCTATTTATGGAGTATCCTAGAAAGATCCTGTAAGGTTGAATTTAATCAACCATTTTGTTGGCTTTATTTTGTGCCGATTTGCTTGTAATTTAGCATTTAGAAACCTTGTATTTAGGTGGGAATCATGTAAGAGTAGTGTGTGAAAGAATGTGAAGAATAGCTCAAGGTTGTGCACTCAGCAAGGGACTCGCGACTGGATCTCGTGGCTTGCAAGTCGCCAAAGGATGCACACGAGTGAAGCATGCATAGAAGCTGAATAGTCATGCCAGCTGGAGCACTATAGGATAAAAAGTCCAGTCTGGCCATTCAGTTAGCCCGTGGCTTGGACTTGCGACTCAATCAAGTCACGAGGCCAAGTTGCCAATCCACTCTGTTTGGGAAAAACTGACTCTTCGCATTCCAAACACACACTAGTATAAATACCCCTTATACCCACGAAATGTAGAGAGCTTCTAGAGAGAATTTTGAGAGAGAAACCCTAGAGAAATACGAGATTGACTCATCCATAATCTTTACATATTGATTCTCCAAATTCCTTAACTTTCACCATTTCCATTGTTACATCCTTGAGAGGTTCATTAGACAAATCCTTTTCTCATCATACCCATATCACTAAGGAGGCTTTTTGGTGCTAGGGAAGCATTAGGAAGGGACCAATTGATATTTGTTGATGCTATGGGTTATAGTGGAATCCGATAAGCTAGAAAAGACAAAGGTTCGGCGTAACCTCATTGGAGCAAGAAACTTGTAGGGCTTAGGTACACTGGGTAGATTAGACTTGGAGGGTCTTCTGCTGTTCATGTATCCCAACTTCATTTTCTAGTGGATTATTGACCGCTTGGAAGGCGGTGGAGAGGTTTTACGCTGAGGACTTCGGTTTCCTCTTTGATAACACATCGCTGTATTGTCTTTGTGATTGCATCTCTCTTCCCTTAATCTTTGCCATTTAATTTTTGCTGTGGTTGTGATTTTATTTGGTTTAGATTGTTTTATCAATTCTGTAATAAGCATGTGTTTATATTCCGCACATACATTGTTTGATTATAATCTTGAATTGATAATTTGTAATTTAGGGGTCTAAATGTTCAAGGTGTTTTACACACTATTTGAACATTCAATTGGTATCAGAGCGGGTGAACTTGCTATGGTTTAATTACCTTAATGCGATCCTTGACCTCGTTTGAGATGGACTGGTCTCAATCTCTAAATGCTCCACCATATTTTGATGGTAGCAACTATGTCTTTTGGAAAGTTAGGATGAGGGCATTTTTGTGTTCAATGGATGAAACCGTTTGGGATGTGGTGGATATTGGATGGACTAGGCTGGAGGCTGCCAAATCCACGTGGGATAAGGCAGCCCTCGCGGCGTCTAATGCTAATAGCAACGAACATCAATATAGGGAAGTAGTGGGTTATTCTTGGTGATAGCTTTTCCCTCGGCCTGATAGCTTCGGTACACGGGAGAATACCCAAGAATGAGGTAGGCTACTCGGAGCTGACTGTCTGAATGAGGATAGATGGGGGACCTCAGTAACCTGTTCAGGTCAGTAGAGTTGATCAACTGCCTCTTGTTTTTGAAAGCGTGGTCCTCTAGAAGCAAAAAAGAAATGAAAGTTAGCCAAAAAGAAAGTATATGATAGCTCGGGAATGTAAAAATTAATAAAGAAAATAAGCTCCTATATGATCTACCCACCTGCTCTACCCCCAATTGTGGGGCTGTAGATTCCACCAGGGTACCAGTTCCTTAAGATGACCAAATAGTCTCCTTCTGCCTCTTTGTCCGACTCCGGAAGGCTCGAGACGAGTCTCACCTCCCCGTGCTATATTTTAAAGTAAAACCTAGAAGTTTTACTATCTTGAAAACTATATATATATATATATATATATATAGTTGATATCATGCTTGGTCAGCTTCAAGTTGAGCCTTTTATTAAGAGTATCTACACTACTAACAACTCTAAATACATTAGGAGTACATTGGTCGGGACAAATTGGTAAGTAAGTCACTCATAGGGATTCTAACTTCCCCTTCTATGACAGCAACAAGTGGAATTACCACTCTATCCTCCCCTCTCGAGAGTATTACCTTGGATTCCGGGCAATATCACACCTCAACATCATTAAGAATGTTATACATTTTCCTAAACTCAGTTAACATTTCAGGGATCAACCATGGGTTTAAACTTTTTCATTGTCTACAGATCACTATGGTATAGACTAAAAAAAAAGGAAAGAAGAGAAAAGAAGAAAAGATAGAGATAACACGAAGAAGGAAAAGGAAATGGACTTACAAAAAGAGAAAAACAAAAGAAGCACACCAGAGATCGCTTGAAGATCACCAGAGAGAATTACAGTAAAAGAGAAATTTTTTCTTTTCTAAGGAGAAGGTAATAAAAGGGAACCCAGAATTTGGTATGGGTTCCTCCTTATATAGAGAGAAAAAGGGGGTGGGAAAGAGCAGAAGTGATCCTTCATTTCCCAACCATTTTCCATTTTCCAAAAACCCTATCTGACTGTCCATTTTGTAACGCGTGCCACTGATCATAAGGCAGGAAGCTCAGGGGTGTTTGGGGCATTAATTACCTGTTGCCGCCACTTCTCATAAATGCCAGTTAATAATTGCTCCATTTTCCTTGAACCATAATCCCCACTTCAGTAATAATGACTTGGAGATTGTGGGGGGCTATTGTGGGAAGTGGAAGAGTCCTCATCCAGACCTAAAGCCCAAATACTTATTGGACCTCGTGGAGTGGACCCATATGCTCACAGAAGGGCCCAATAGCTTATAAGATCTAGCGGAAGGGAATAAGGCTATCTCGAGCACCCGGGAGGAGATAGGAATCCTTGCAGATCGTTCCCATGAGGTAGGTAGCAAGCTAAGTGGAGCCAAGTCTTATCCAAGGAGATGTGCATGGATGATCCACATCTTACTTCCAGCTAGCATCTAGAACCTTGGGGAATCTTCCAGAATATATAAGAAGGATGAAGATCTTCACCTCTACATTAATGAGAGGACTTCAACCTAACCTCTGTTGCATTGAATGCATATGAGATAACCTAAACAGTACAAACACCGCCAAAAGTCAAAATTCCAAGATAAGGGATGGGAGGAAACCGATAAAAGGGAGGAAAATATCCTTGAAAACTCGACTGGCGACAGGACAGCTGTAGGGATAAGGGCAAGAAATATACCTATATAAGGGGGGAGACAGGCAAATAGAAAGGGGTTGGAAAACAAAGACAAGAAACCAAAGAAGAGAGAGAGATAACTATTTGATGTAGTTTAACACCACAAGAAATAGAATTTTTTCTATTGTAATGCATTAGTTTTATCTGAAATATATGGTGTTTATGAAATCAATTGCTTGAGTTTCCCATTGTGGAGTGTTTTTCCCCTATTTCTCTTTTATAAATAAATTGTGTCAGTCAATCAAACTCTACCTTGTGGATCCCTTCCTTAGGCTAGTTAGTTTTTGACGCCCAATATATATATATATATATATATATATATATATATATATATATATATATATATGTATCAAAATTTTTTTTTTTGGGTGAAAAGAGGGATTTAATTATTGAAACTTAGAAGCTAATACATCTGTCCCGAAGCCATATCAGATAGATAACTAGTTATTAAAGGGACCATAGGGCACTTATGAGGAGTATCAATTTGAAAAAGATCTCACACATAGCTATACATAACGAAATTTAGATATTGATCATATTCTTCTCGTCTACTGCTTTGCTTGATCTTCTTGGTTTTGCAACTCCATTAGCCTTGCGGAAAACGTGATGTTGATGGATCATCCAATCTTGTTCCAAAAAGTTCCTACAATAAAAAATAAGTTGTGCCAGTGGTAACCCTAGAAATCATTAAAAAAAAAAAAAGTTCTTTTAAGGCACAAATCACAATAAAACCTCACAACAACAAAAAATTTTGAGTATTTGGTTCCATTGTTGCAGAAAACATTTTCAAGTGTTTTGTTGTATTCTTGAAAATGTTATGAAAAAGATATTTCCTATTACAACTTTCCCATATTTTCTTAGCTCTCTCATACACACACACAATAATAATAATAATAATAATAATAATAATAAGAAGAAGAAGAAGAAGAAGAAGAAGAAGAAGAAAGGCAAGAAGAAGAAAATAGGAGAAATTTAGATACAAAAAATTGTGAGAAAGAGAGAGCGTCTATGGTGACTGGCAACTAGAGACGGGTGATGTCAGTGTAGGTGGTGATTGGATTGTTGACAGTTGGGAGGGGGGTGGAGGTTGGATTGATGAATTTTGGGTGAAATTTAAAATGTTATGACCATAAATAAAGACATAAAATTTTTTACATTCAAAATGACTCTATTTTGTGGTTGACCTAAAATTATTTTTAGGTTGGCCAACAATTTTAACCCCAAACACTTGCAAATGTGAAAATATTTTCTGGAAATCAATATTCATCGAAACAAAATCATCGGTTTTCTATTTTGCCTCTTTAAATTAATTATTTTTTTTAAGAGGCCAAGCTTAAAATCTTTATATAAGTATATTTATTATTAAAAAATTAAATTAATAAATATTTGGGGTTAGTGTCAGGAGAAGTCATTCCGCTATAGTTCCTAGGTCATAACCTAGGTCCGTCTGTGGCACGCATATGTGATATAGAATTACTAATCAGTAAGATAAAAGTCATAGGAACCCTAGCTAACCCATCTCCTCTTTCCCTTCTTCGTCCTTCTGTTGAAAAGGACGATGGGGAGGTTCCCTTTGACTCCCTCTTTTGTTTCCTATTAATAAAATTTTAATTATTAGAAAAAAAAAAAAAGTATAGCATAACTCATTCCACTATGCTTTAACAATTTTAGTTTAGATGTTTATGAAGGTTGCCTTCTCAAGAGTTAAACAGTTTTCGCTTTCAGTTTCAAGTCTAAAATAAAAAAAGCCACTTAGCAAAATAAAAATATATCACCTAAACATGCTTTAAGGAATCTAGGTGCCTTTTGTTTTTTAATTTTTACTTTATATGTTTGTTTGTTTGTGTGTTTTATTCTTTTATTTATTTATTTTTTAAGAAATATGCACACAAAGGAAAAGAAATGTGTTTTTAACACAAAAGTACACTTCTAATTTAGGTTTAAAGTCTATGTTGAGTATTCAAGAATTAGATTATTTTGGATATATACCATTGTTAATTTCTTTAAGATCTTCTCTCTTATCCTCATGTGTGTGTTAAAATATTTAGTATTCTAAAAGAAAAAGTGCACCCCAAACTTCACTTAAAAATCATAGTAACTCTTAAAAAAAGAAGAAGAAGAGTAAAACAAGTTATACTATATGCAATACTCTCTCTTAATTAAGTAATATGCAATACAAGATACAAATTCAACAAAATTAAATTCCCTTGATTCCTTGACAAATGCTTTTGAAAATTGAAAGCACAATTTGTCCAAGTAGAATATCATGTTATTTTATTATTATTTTTTTTTGAGAAAAGAATATCATGTTATTACAATGAAACCAAAAGACCCAAAAAAAAAAAAAGTTTCATTCTAAATTTACCTTAAAATAGAGTTTTGTCAGAAGACTTTTATAATTCAATTGATTTGTAATTTTAGGCATTTTTAATGGAGATATTAAGTGTTTAAATTCTTCACTCACAATTATTGTATTATAAAAAAAAAAGGACAAAAAATAGAAACTTTTATTACTATTAAAATATTTAGTTTTTTTATTTTTTGCTGAATTAAAATATTTATTTATACTTATATATATTGGCATATTGCCATCAGTTGAATTTTGGTTTTTCCCCCTTATTGGCAAATGCTCGTAAATTGAAAACTAATAATTAAATCCAACCAGGAAGAATGAAAATCCATTGACATCAGATCATATTATGATCCTAGTCCCTTGATAAAATATTTAGTTGTATCCAGCTGGGGCTAGATCTCAGCTGAATCTAGAGGCCACGTATCATTTCGGAAGGAAACCATATGCACGCAACTTTGAAGAGCTGTCCTAGTGTTTTGGCCGCTTGTTGGAGGAATCAGGATAGTAGACACGTAAATAAAGATGAGTTAATTTGTTTATTAGTGTGCTCTGGAAGCCAATTCTGTGGTCAACGCCGTTTCTCGGTTGCTCTCTCTTCTGTCAATCACATTCAACACCTAGCAATGGGCAGGAGTAGGAGAGAAATACATCCCACGGTCATAAATATTGTGTACTAATTTCTTTTTAGGGTACTGTTAACGGGTGCTATACATCACCCGTTAATGTGATAAAATTTAAAATAAATTATTTAAGTTTTTTTAGGGATGTGAAAAAAGCTAAATATGTATTAAATATGTGTCAGATTAGATGGAGAAAATCAAATTATTTTGTAATATCCTCGACTCAAAAAACGAAAAAAAAAAAAAAAAATTAATTGAGTTAATGTAATGATTTATAATGATTATTATGCGCAATACATAAGTTATATGTGACATAACTTTTTATGGATATTACGTTATCCAATAAATATTAGATTAATAATTTAAATTTTTTAATAATAAAATAGAAAAATATTATTCTTAACATGAAAATCAAATTTCATGTTAATTAGATATTTATTATTCATTCAATAAGCTCATGTTTTGTATACAACTTTTAAAAACAAAAACAAGAACTTTATAAATTTTATATTTAAGATAGTCGTTGATCTTTAATCATCGTAAAATTTTATAAGCATATAGCGTAAAAAAGTAATGTAATGCAATCGTTGTGTTATAGTGTGCAACTACTTGGGTACTAATAGTCTAATAGAACTTGCTATTACTCGAATCCATAATTTTCAAATTTGCAGATATTATGCATCATCTCTCCAAGTTTTATTTTGAAAGAATTTTAATCAATGACGTCCAATCCTGATAATAATTCTTTATCATCAAATTAAGACACTAATAAGTTTTTGGAGTCACCTCCTCAAGTGGTACAAAGTAATGTAATTTAGTTTCAACTTTGTTGCAAGCTGCAACCAAATTAGAATTTAGGTGTTATTGCAATAACTCCATTTTTTGGGGTTGTTCATTGTCACATTGGTAAAGTCCTCTTGATAATTGGAGTATTAATGAACATACTAGACCGCAATTCACTTCTTGAGGGGTTGAAGGCTGTCATTTTCCAGGGAAAGTTTCATTATGGGGCTCACAGGTCATGCATGCTTATGTGTCCATGCAACATATTAGGCAATTGTCCTATCTTTTTTTTTTTTTTTTTTTTTTTTGAGAGAATGCAATTGTCCTTTCTTAATTGAGAAACAGTGACTGAAACCGAATCTCTTTAAAAATCGCTCTTCTTTCTTTTATTCTTCGTCTCAATAATTTACAAAACCAAATTCAACGTGTTGTTAATTATATATCTGACTGCTTGCCTACCGTCGTTTCTCTTTTTCCGTCTTTAATCATTGTCTCTATAAAAACTATTGTTGAACACGTTTCGGCTCCATGATTCATCTAACGATCATTGGTTTAAATACGTGGGTATGCACAATCCACTTTTTGGAGCTCGAAAAAGTAGGGAACAAATATGAGCAATTTGATTTGATTCCGTCTTGTAGGAGTAATTATCTCCCGGTTTGAATACATACAGTGAACTCTCTCACATCAGGTGGGTTCAAAAAATGTGTCCAATCCACCAATTGTGAGAAATCCACCAATTGTGAGAAGGCTGCATGTATTACAGTATAACTAGTGTGTAATCCCGTGCATATACACGGTACATTTAAAAACAATCACAATTATAAATATATATATATTGCTTATTGATTATGAATTAAAAAACAAATTGAAATTAACATTTAGAATAATAAACATAAAGATAGAATTAGTCATGCCAAGACAACATTTCCTAAGGGATCAATCCCTTCACCAAAATAACTTTGAAAAGAGTTTGACAAAGACTTTACTAATTGGGGACCAATTGGTTTTTAGTGTAGCCAGATATCAAATTCAAGTTATTTTATTCGACGATAAAAGCCTTTATTAATTGAATTTACTTAATCTGCACTTCTTCTTTTTTTGGAATTTAATTATTTCGGATCTATGGATTATGGGTAGATTTCCCATTCCCTTTGCATAACAAATGATCCATCGATGAATTGATGTATGGATTGGTAGCAGAGTACGACACTCAATTATTGACTAATGGTGATGGTAGCAAGTGGTTAGGAGTTGTTTGCCAATGGTACCAAGTGGTTAGGGGTTGAGATTATATTTAGAGAAACATTTAAGAGAGAGAGAGAGAGAGAGGGGAGCTTGAGAGTCTACATAGAAGTGTCTAGGTGACATGTTCTTTTTGTTTTGATAAGAAAGCTGAAACTTCATTGAATTGTTAAAAAGACATTACATCATGGATAAGAGCTTGTTTTATAAAACAAGGGGACTCTTCAATCCAAACTGAACTATCATTAATGCCGTAGGCATATTTTGCTAAGAGGTGGGCTGGGTTGTTTCCTTGTCGGCGCACATGTGAAAATGCTATATGATGGAAATCTGCACAAGAAACTTTAATACCCACAATGTCAGCATCCACTGATGAAGGAGGTGTAGCCAATTTATTATTTAGGTTATTTTTGTGGTCTTCTTGGTTTTTGTATTAGGCGTTAATGTATTATTTATTTTGGCACAAAATTTTAAAATTTTAGATGGGACACATGGCGCAAAATTGAGAATCCAATTAACTCACTTGACCAAAAAAAAAAAAAAAAAAACAAAAAGACACATGGTGCAAAATTGAGAATTCAATTGAAATCTAATTGAATTTTCTCTCAGCTTCACCTATTATTTTTTATATATATAGATAAGTCAATGAATATGAATAGAAAAGGGGCTGCAAGTTTACTTACAAATTTGTTTGTTGTGCATTGGGGGGTTGCCGGTGTGTTGTTAATAGTTGTTTGCCGATGGTAGCAAGTGGTTAGGGGTTGAATTACTCTCTCTTTACTCTCCCTACCTCCTCCCTCAATCCAAATGGGGACCAATTGGTTTTTAATGTAGGCGAATATCAAATTTAATGAATAGATCCCTCCATGAATGTAAGAGGAGGGATCACTAATTTTCGTGCTCCAGGAGTATCTAAAAATTACTCCTCCTCTACTCCCCTTACCTCCTTCCTCAATCCAAATGGGGACCAATTAGTTTTTAGTGTAGACAAATATCAAATTCAAGTTATTTTATTCGACCATAAAAGACTTTACTAATTGAATTTACTTAATCTTCACTTCTTTTTTGTTTTTTGGAATTTAATTATTCCGAATCTATGGATTATGGGTAGATTTCCCATTTCCTTTGCGTAACAGATGATCCATCGATGAATTGATGTATGGATTGGTAGCGGAGTACGACACTCAATTATTGACTAATGAGGATGGTAGCAAGTGGTTAGGAGTTGTTTGCCGATGGTAGCAAGTGGTTAGGGGTTGAGATTATATTTAGAGAAACATTTAAGAGAGAGAGAGAGAGAGAGAGAGAGAGAGAGAGAGGAGCTTGAGAGTCTACATAGAAGTGGTTAGGGGTTGAGATTATATTTAGAGAAACATTTAAGAGAGAGAGAGAGGAGCTTGAGAGTCTACATAGAAGTGGTTAGGGGTTGAGATTATATTTAGAGAAACATTTAAGAGAGAGAGAGAGAGAGAGAGTCTACATAGAAGTGTCTAGGTGACATGTTCTTGTTTAGGCTATTTTTGTGGTCTTCTTGGTTTTTGTATTAGGTGTTAATGTATTATTTATTTTGGCACAAAAATTTAAAAAAATTTAGATGAGACACATGGCGCAAAATTAAGAATCCAATTAACTCACTTGACCAAAAAAAAAAAAGGACACGCGGTGCAAAATTGAGAATTCAATTGAAATCTGATTGAATTTTCTCTCAGCTTCACCTATTATCTATATATATATATATATATATATATATATATATATATAAAACCGAACCCTTTGAAACTCCCATAGTTTTCCAAGTCAGCATTTATTTATTTCTATTTTTTAAATTTTGATTTTTTAAAATTAATTTCGATTTTTTTTTCCAGTCTTATGCGATTGACTCTCTAACCTATACGCATTCTTAAAACCCAGAACCCTAACCTTTGAGTTCTCTCTCTGTGTGCTTTGTCTTGGGTCTCTCCATTTCCCCTTTCTCTCTTTATTCCTCAAACCAATTTTTTTAAATAAAAATTACATGAAGAAGAGAGCTTCTCTTCAGTTTTGGTGCTACGTACGGGTTAAGGACTTTGGAAAGTAATATGGTATTCCAAACACAGTAGTAAAAGTTATTCATAGCAGAGTTCCATGATAGCTACAAGCAACAAACTAAGACCTTCAATATATGCAGATTCTTGCCAGGATTGTAGCAGGTTAGTGCAGTACTGGTAAGGCACTAAATTTATCAAATATACTTTTATGATTGATATAAAAATCAGAGTTATTGATGTTGAATTATCGTGATTTGAATTCAGTTTCTGCTTCAAGCACTAAATTTATCAAATATACGTTTATGATTGATATAAAAATCAGAGTTATTGTTATTGAATTATCGTGATTTGAATTCAGTTTCTGCTTCAATTACAATAAAGCCTGTTGACTAATGGTTGAATTAGGACTCAAATCAACTAAAAAATATACAGATTGCATAAGCTGAAATTTTATTTTAGTCTACCACCAAGAGTATTTAAGTTTTTTTTAAAAAAAAAAATTTATTTTGGGTTGATTGTTTTTGATTTCGGTATTTGGGTTATTGGTTTTGATTAAGGTTGAATGATGAAGAAAAACAAAAAGAATTGCACAATCGAAGACACCTACAACCCTACATAGAGATGAAGCAAAGAATGGGTTTTTTGGGTATTGGTTTCTTTTGGATTGTATGTACCAGTTGAAATTTCAGATACAGTAGGTTTGGATAGATTGGTGGTTGATTAGAGTTTAAATTTCATGTTGTTTAGTAGAGTTTAAATTTCATGTTGTTGATGAATTTGGGATACCCAGATTTATTTTTAATTTTTATGGATGACCAAGTTTGTGATTTTTTCGGTATAAATAGTTATGTGGTTTGGTATTTGCAGTTTCATATTTTGCAACAAAGTGAAAAGAAATCAAGTTAATGCTTTTATGTCATGTAAGGTTTTGAACATTGGAAGTTTTAATTTTGTTGTTTGTTGCCTTTTCATAATTTTTTATACATTAGTATTGCATAAATTGTACTAGCATAAATTGTTTTATTTTTTTGTTTGTAATCTTTACATCTATGAAGTCAGCTTGCAATTACAATTAAGGCTTAGTTGATTTGTTGAGTTGACTAATGGTTGCTCTATTATTTTATTTGTTGAATTTTTTTATGCAAGTTGAGGTTGTTCCATTTTGTTAGAAATTATTAGCCAAGAGGCTTTAGGCTTTGCTTGAGGACTTGTATTTTTATACCATAAAATTGTTTCTTTCCCTGCCTTTGTATTGATAAGTAACAGCTATTAATAAATGTGTGGCCTTTCAAAAAGCCACACATTGCGTTATTCCTTTGTTTAAAGTTCAGTTGTAAAGGCTTAATGGAGTTGCAAGTTATTACTGAGAAAAGATTGTTTACCCACCAATTCATGAACTTTTCTAGGTTTGACATGTTGGATTATATTCTCAAAATTTTAATTGATCATCTTTTTGGGTGCTGAGGAAAAAAATAATAGTGAAACAAAAGTAAATGGAAGCACAATCTTGTGAAGGGTTTTTTTAGATACGTTGGTGAACTATGAGTTTTGCTTTGTTAATGTTCAAAGTGCTCACCATTGTGCACATGATGTCTTTTTTTTATGCAATAAATCTTTGATTACCTATCCCAAAAAAAAAAAGTGAGTTTTGCTTTGTTAATTTGCCAATTGTGGATTACTTTATAGGTTTTGGTAGATATTTGCTATTTGATTTTCATTGCTTATCTTTTCTACAGATTATTCAATCCAACATATTTGTGGATAAGCATCTCACTTTTTTTTTTTTTAGGATAAGCATCTTGCTTTGATTGGTAATTTGGTGCTCTTTTTTTTTTTTTTTGGTTTTGTTTATTGCATAATTTATATTTTTCACAAATTTGTTATTCCATTAATATTATGAGCTATATTTGTTCTTTTTATATTTGTCTATGGTATTTGGATCCTGTTTCAATGGGTGGACCCATACGATTGGGTGTGTAAGTATAACAACTTGAATTTTGAGGTGAATAATGTGTGCTTTTTTATCAATATGTTTATTTCTTTTTTGGGTTAAAACTTTTTGAGGTGGTAGTAGATTCAAAGAATTCATGTGTAATTTCTTCATTATTATTTTTTCCTATGAAGTTAACTTTTTCTCTCATCATCACCATTATCAATTCATCAATATTTTTTCTCAAAGTTGAGTTTTAAATTTTGTGTGTATGTGTGTATACCCTCCCTCTCTCTCTCTCTCTCTCTCTCTCTCTTGAGTTTTAAGTTTTAAATTTTTTCCTATGTAATTTCTCAATGTTGAAAGAATGATATAAGAATTGGTATCCTTTATGAAAATAAGCCACCCCTAAGTGTTTGACAAAATGTCTCAATGAAATTAGAATTATTGTAGATTAAAGGTTTGGTAAAAAATTTACATATGTTTTGTGAAAGTCCTCTATTTTGGATTGGTAAAAATTAGAAAATGTTTGGATTGGTTGAAAAAGTTTGGAATTTTTTATTGCTCTCTTTATATGTTATTATGCTGTTAAGTTCATTATTTCAGGTTATTAGTAGCTATAAGTTGATTTTTTTTTTTTTTTTTTTGGGTTATCTTTGAATTACAGCAGGTACTATTGGTGAAAATCCGTATTGCAACTCCCAACTAGAATAGTGAGTTACAATTTTGTTAATAGAGAACTATAAGCATTTCGAATTTTGGTTAAGAGAAATGATTTTTACTAATATGTTCTCTAGAATTTTGGTTTTCTTTTTAAATGTTGTGCTTTTATTTAAGTAATCATTTTAAAAGGTTGAAAATGATGCTGCAACCTATGACTTCACTACACACTACATAAAATTATTTTTATTTGAATATATGTAGCGTAAATGGCAAAGTTATGTAATAGCATTCTAATGCTATGCTTTGGATATCACCTTATAATATTAGGTTTTGTCAAAAATTTTCTTATGGAATAGATGTATTAAACACATCTTTTATATGTATGTGGGATTGATCTATGTAAGCTCCACATACATATTCATATTGGTATATTCAATTTGTGTTTGCCTATTGGGTTGTGTGTGACATTGGGTCCTTGCTATCTAATTGTTACTTACTCTCTCTCTCTCTCTAAAGGCTAAATACTTTGATATGTTGAGTTATTTGGGTTTCATTTGAATCATTTCACTATTTTTTGCAGGTAATCTGGTGCCAATCAGGGACTATTGCTTTACTCAAATTTGTATCTTTCGGCCTTTCTAAGAAGCCTTTAAATAGGTCTCTGAAAACCTGATTAGAGCATGATTTGGTCGCACTAATTCCTGCAAGCCTGAGTATGAGTCCTCCATGACCAGCGGTTGCACTTCAAATCCAAGTTTTTCTTTCTTCAATTATATTGAATTGAAGAAAATAATATAGTAACATTATCCCATTGCTTTCAATTTATTTCTTCTTCCCCCAATTCCACACAAATACTTTGACATATTTTATCAAACAAGTATTTAAATGCCTACAACAAATATAGATGTGACAATAGTGTTTATTAAAATTTTTTAACAGTATTTGATCTACAAAATATAGTTTTTTCTTTCTTTCTTTTTCAATGTCTTTTTTTTTTTCCTTTCCTTTTTAGCTTCTTCTTGGTGGGAAAATAAGCCTTTCCTTGATTCTTTTAGCCTATTCTTTTAATGTGAGGTTGATTAACTAAATATTTATTTAACTAGCATTTTCTTTTAATGTGAGGTTGATTAATTAAATAATTATTTAACTATCCCGTGCATTGCACAGGTTAGCGACTAGTTATATATATATATATATATATATATAGATTAGTATTAGTATTCGTTTAAGAATTTCTTATTTTTGATAATTTATTTGTATGGTATTTATTAAAAAATAATTTTTGATAAATTTTATAATAAATGTGTTCAAAAACTAAAACGTAGATCATTACAAAAAATCTTGACACAAAAAGCAAAAGGATTTTTTTTTTCCAATAATTTCCAAACTCACATCCAGCAGTGGAACATACCATCTCTTTCCATATATAGCTGATTTTATACTGTGCCATAAATCTATTGGACATAAATAACTCTATTTGTGGTGATGAAATTATTCAATCAATATAAAAATGAATCTCTCATATGTGGATTATGTATGTGTTTCACATTAATATAAGAAGAAAGTGTAATACAGTAGGTGTATGTAATAATTTCTCATATTTTTCTCAACAATATGATACACAACATGGTTTATATTTTTTGGCGGGTTAGTGTTTAGTGCAGATGGGTTTGTATAATGTGTTGGTGCGTCAACATGATTAATAAATAAGTCAATTTCGTGCTAACCAATTTCACCCACAATCAACCTGACTCGATTCATTATTCATGTCCTATTTTGATACAGTCCTGTTTAAATCATGTAAATAAAAATAATTTTTGTTTAGCATAAACTTTAATTTTAAATATAAATTGTATAATTAAAAGAAATTTTATTGGCTCCCATATTTCACTTTTATAACAATCATTCACTAGCACTTTGATCTTTATATTGTGGCCTGAAAACATCATAAAGTTATTTTTATCAATGTAATACCAATGAAATATATATTTGTAAAGTTCTGATTTCCAACTAGTCTTTATTGGCTTTAATTCCGTGCTAAATTTGATAGTAATTTCTTCAATCATTTCCCTATATTTATGTGGGTTTATTTGTAAAGGATGAGTGTGAGAGATTCATGAAGAATCAAGTTTCAAAGAAGAAACAGTGCAATTCGTGACTAGCTCGCAAGAAGCTCACGAGAAGAGTAACCTGCGAAAGGCCACGTGTGAAGCACATGACTAGAAACTGAAGAGTCATACCAGGCTATCAAATTTGTGAGTACTTCACGAGAAAGACCTTCTCACGAGGTAACCGAAAAACATTCTATTTGGCAAAAAGATAAAGTGCTTTACCAAATTCTTTACCCACACTATATTTACCTTCATTACTCATGAAATGTAAGGAGTACTTTTTAGAGAAAAAAACCCTAGCAAAAACACTTGAGAGTTAGAGATTGTTATACCCACAATCATCTACATATTTTCTCTTGGTTTTCCTCTACTCCTACCTCTCCATCTCTACATCCTTGAGAGGTTCTTAGCCCAAACACTTACCTCACCCAATTTGAGTGTTGAGTCAAGTTTTGGTGCCTTTGGGAAGCATTGGAATGAGCCATTAACTGGCGGATGCAATCAAGTTGAATTACAAGTTCTGAAAAGCTAGTGAAGATAAGACTCCGAGAAGTCCGTTGGTAGCAGGAGCTTGGAGAGCTCGAGTACATAGGGTAGACTAGGCTTAGAGGGTCTTTTGTTATTCGTGTACTCCAACTTATTCACTAGTGAATCACTTTCAACTTGGAGGGTCGCGGAAAGATTTTTCACCGAGTTCTTTGGTTTCTTCTTCGATAACATGTCTTGGTATTATCTTGTGTTTACATTTCTCTTCCCTACTCTTTAAGCTTTCATTTTATTGTTCATTGTGGTTGAATATGGCTTAGAATAGTGTTACCAGTTTATTGCGCATATTTACTCTTGTTTTGTACTTTGTTAAGTTAGAGTAAAAGCAATCTAGTCGTAATTTTAAAATTGGGGTCTGAACAAGTTTTAGTATTTTCACACTAATTTGAGCTTTCAATTGGTATCAAAGTGGGTATATTTTGTTGAATTTTATTATCCTTGTGTGATCCTAGACCCCATTTGAGATGGATAGATCTCAATCCCTCAACGCACCTCCTTACTTTGATAGGAGTAACTATGCATTTTGGAAAGTACGTATGCGTGCTTTTCTATGTGCTATTGATGAGACCGTTTAGGATTCCATTGAGAATGGTTGGGTGAGACCAACAACATCCAAAGTTGAATGGGATAAGGCTACACTTGCTTTGGCAAATGCCAATGGCAAAGCTATTAATGCTATTTTTCGTGTTGTTTCTATTGATGAATTCCATATGATATCTCATGTGAAGACCGCCAAAGAGGCATGAACCATCCTTGAGACCACCTACGAGGAAACCAAGAAGAAGGTCAAGGACACCAAACTTCAAATGCTTACTATTCGATTTGAGGAAGTGAAGATGACTGATGATGAGTCATTTGATTCATTTTATGGGAGACTCAATGAGATTGTTATTGACAAACTCAATATTGGAGAGAAGACTGAAGACGCCAAAGTGGTGAGGAAAGTCTTGAGATCCTTACTCAAAAGCTTCTAGGCTAAGGTCACCGCCATTGAGGAGAGCAAAGATTTTGATGGGATCAAGATTCAAGAGCTTGTTGGCTCTCTTCAAACCTATGAGCTTGGACTGCCCTCTCATAAGTCTAGCAAATCACTTGCTCTCAAACCAGAAATGAGAGAAATGATGATTCCTCCGATGAGGATGATGTTGAAAAAGAGGTGGCATATCTGGCAAAAGGAAGTTCTCATCCTCCAAAAGTGACAAAAGAGACTTCAAGAAGAAGGATGGGAAAGACTCATCATCATCTCAAGGGATTGTATGTTTCGAATGCAATGGCCATGGGCATCTAAAGAAAGAGTGTCCAAACTATTTGAGAGTAAAGGGTAAAGAACTAACAACTACCTTTAGTGACTCGGGGAGCTTAAATTCCGATATGGAAAGAGAATGTGATAGTGACGGCAATTATTTAGCATTCATGGTGATTACCACGGTTGATTCTAAAGATGGATTGAGCGATTTGGTTGATTAACTTGGTATTCACTCCAAAGGTGAAGAAGTTGAAGCTTTGGATGATGAGGATGTGTACCTCAATGAGGGTGATAAGAATCCTCAATAAGTGTACAATGTGTTGCTTGAAGATTATGGCAAATATGCTAAGGTTGCCAAGAGTGTAGTTAAGAAGAAGAAGAAAATTGAAGAAGAACACAAATCCATTCTTTTACAACTTAAGAATGTTAAGTGTGAAGTTGAAGAGTTGAAGGAAGAGTTTCTGAATGCCTACTCCAAAATCAAGTTTCTCGAACTTGAAGTAATTCAAGCAAATGTCAAAGTGGAGCACATCACAACCAAGAAACTTGATAGTGTGCTTTCATCTCAAAAGCCTTACACGGACAAGACCGGATTGGGTTACACCAGTGAAGGAAGTTTAACTGGCGAACCTAAAAAGGAGATGGAGTTTGTGTTAGGAAAGAATGTAGAGAAGCCTAAGGTTGAGATCCCTACTGTTCAAAAGAAAGACATTGGTCCAAAACCAAAGGCAAAAAGGAAGTCATAAGAATCAAAGGGGTCCTCAAATGAAGCATTTTTATCATCATTGTGGAGTTTGAGGACACATAAGACCAAATTGCTTCAAACTTCATGCTCTAAAAAGGGCTGATTCTCTATGTGATCAAGGAAATACAAGAAGAATGCCAAGAGGAAAGCAAGCTAAGGAAGAAAATAAGGGTCAACTCATTGGAGATGTCATGCAGATGCTTAAGAACATTTCATCATACCAAGCTAGCTTCACCTTGAGGTTTGAGAGTTATGTTAGTCATACCCCTCCTTCTAAGAACCTCACCCAAAACATTCGTGTAGTGTGGGTGAAGAAAGGTACTCATGCATGATCACTCACTATGTCCATGTATCAATACTTCCAATGTATTAGGGTCATAGTTTCATGCATCAAGGCATATGCATTCTTCTAGAGTCACTACTTTCGCCCTAGCATGTTTCTTTTATAGGTCTTTGTATTTTTTTACCTTGTTTTGTTGATCTTACTTTATTGCTTTGTTTTTGAATGTGTTAAAAATTCAAAAACCTATAAAAAGTAAAAAATCTCAAAAAGTTTGATCGCTTGTGTTAAGTATATCACATGTTGAGTT
This sequence comes from Quercus robur, assembly GCF_932294415.1. Taxonomy (NCBI): domain Eukaryota; kingdom Viridiplantae; phylum Streptophyta; class Magnoliopsida; order Fagales; family Fagaceae; genus Quercus; species Quercus robur. The sequence continues at coordinate 42,381,995 of NC_065534.1, read as the reverse complement.
TGGCCTAGTACCTCCGTACTAATGGCGCAGTGCATTTACAAGCTTAGCTTGTTATGTATGCACATTTTTTAAGTGTAAGTAAAATATAGAAATCTATATTTGATTGTTGTAAATAGATCTTCAAGCTTGTCATGAATGATTAGTCAATAGTCTTGTTTGATCTTAATACATGCGTAGACTTGATCCTATATATCTCCTCACATTTATTTTTATATCAAAAAGCTCTTCAAACGTCAATCTCTAAAAAGAGCTTGCTGAAAAAGTCTTGCTTCAAAAACTAGTTTGACTAAGAAAAGGTGTAGCAAAATGTATTTAAAATGTATGATGCCAAAGCCAAAGGCTTATTCCTTAAAGAAATATAAAAAATTTCATGGCATCACTGCTAAAAAATTGAGTTGTATTGAACAAAAGGTATGAAAAATGGAAGCCAAATGAAAAGCTTTCAATCAATGTAAACATATTGGTGGAGGGGGTCATATATGTTCATTTCTACTAGTGAGATAGGTCACTTGACTTCATGCTAGTTGTGTATAACTTGATTGAATTGATCATTGAAACTTCATATTAGAATATGGACTAGATCATACTTGATTCACACACACAACACAAAAGTCTAATGTGATATGTGTATACTCAATCGCTTGATGATCAAACCCAAAAAGATTTTTGAGTATTTTATTTGTTTTTGAAAATGTTTTTGTGTATCACTTGTGTTTTGAAATTTTGAAAGTTTTTCCAAAAATCCAAATCTGTTTTGTTGAAAAACTCCTCCAAAAGCATTTCCGCGAGTATGTTGCGAGTAAGGTATCTTGCATCCTAGTCGCAAAAATGAGGAAGTGAATTTTCATCTCTTCCAAAATTGTACACAGAGAGTTTCGCGACTCCCTCATGAGTACTTCGTGAGAAATAGCTTCCCACGAAACTTGCCCTGTGCATTTGAGGCATTTTGTGAGTAACTCGTAAGTACTTTGCGAGTAACTATCCCGTGAAATGAGCGAATTTTCAGTTTTTAAAGGGGTACACAGTGGCAGTTTTTTCAAAACTTCTATTTTGCCTCTCTCAACCCAAAACATCTTTGTCACTCTAATCTCAACCAAAACTCCTTGGATTTCATCCCTAAGACTTCTCTAAGGTATGCTTTAATAACTTTTATCTTTTGAATCCTTATATGAAGTCTTAGATTCTTCAAATTCTAAGGTTGGGGTTATTTTGAATAGGGTTGGGAAAATTTAATTTTTGTCAAATCATTTTACATTTTTCTTGCTCGGTTTGTGTCCCATTGTGTTTGTTGTTGTTTTTGTTGGCCCCTTGTGGCATTTTAACATGTATTTAGGCAAGTTTTTCATGTGTTGATGCATTGTTTAACATATGTGTGTAGTGTGTGTTAGGACATATGTGATTCACTTGTTAGGAACATATGTCACTATTTTATGTAATTGGCTAATTCTTTAACAAAACACACTTTACTTGTAATTGGGTAGATCTAGGATGTGTTTAATACTTCAAGAAACTGTGTTTCAAGATCAAGTGTTAAAGCCATGCAAGTTTGTCCAAGATTCAAGCTGAAGAAGTGCTGTCTATTAAAGCTTGACAATTAGCTATCTATCGAGACCTGTAGAGTTGTTCAGCCTTGTGGCTCGACAGATAGGGTATCTATCGAGGTTTATGAAAAACAGAATTCCAGTTCTATTTTGACTCTAATCCGTGATTATGTGTTTGGGCCTTCTTTTCTCACAACCCTAGACATATAAAAGGATTATTTTAAGGGCCGTCAAAGTGTTCACAAGTTGCACAAGTGTTGAGCAAAGTTTGTTCAAGCAAATGTGACCAGTGACACAGTTTTGCCCTAGTTCATCATTCTTGTGAAGAAGTTACTGTGTTTGTGCATTGTAGGGTTTTGTGACCAAGCATCTTCTTGATCTTCATCATTGGGATGAACTGAAGAACTTTGTAGCCAACAACCTTCTCTAGTTGGTGATTGAAGTCACATACTGGGATTCGCGCAATTGTTTAGTCACGTATTTGGGAGCCGTGCATCAAAAGGAGAAATTGTCACTACAGAACAAGTCCAATTAGGTATTGGGGTAAGAGTTCAACTATAGGTTGGTATAAGGTACTGAGATTCCTTTACTTGTAACCGCTTGTTGTGATAATAGTGGAATTTCGGGAGTGGTGACCTGAAAATCACTCGGTGGGATTTTTGCCATGTTAGTTTTCCCCATTCGTAAACAAATCACCGTGTCAAATTTATTTTTCGCTACATACTTAGTTTATTGGTGATTTGTTTATGCTACCACGCGTTTGCATGTTAATTAACTAAATTAATTCACTTGGCTAAATTAATTGGTTAATTCATCACGAGGGGTCAATTCGTTTTTGACTTATTAGTGTGTGCACTCTAAAATGCCTATATGGTATTTTTTTCATTCTTTTGGACTCCAATGAGTACCAATTTTTGGGAATCACCATGATTACGCATGTTTATCATGTTTTGATCATTGTTTGTACTTTTTACACACTTTTCCCTATGAGTGCTTGTTCATGCATTGCTCATGAATCTCACATGCACACTAGATTCACCCTTGATGCACACACTCTAACACTTGATATATTTTAGACCTTTTAGCACCTATAACATGTTCTAGTGTCTATGTTATGCTTGTCTATTTCCATTTTAGGACATTTTTCTCAATTTGTTCTTGTTTATGGACTAACTTGTATCTAATCAAGTTTGTTACCATGTTTGTGCATGGTTTGTGTGTTTGTTCATTTTTGTAGATGTCTCCTCATAAGTCAGCTGCAAAGAAATCAGTAAAGCGTCCTTGTCACTCCCTCAATTAGTTCAGAAACCAAGATGCTAACAATGCTTACATCGATCACTACAAGAATGCTACGATCATCGTGGAAAGGGGTATGAACATTGAATCCTTGGAGAACACATTCATTCCAGAAGTGTTCAAGGAGAGGACATGGACCAAATTGCTGAATCCCTCGGATGATTTGTATGAGTTCATCATCAAGGAATTCTTTGCAAATGCATTTGTGGAAGATGACCACATTAGTTGCTAGGTTAGGGGGAAAGAATTCACTGTCTCTAGAGAGTTAATCCAGGAGCTTTTAGAGATCTGTCTGATGACTCCAGATAGCTCTCTACATTTTGATGAGAGAAAAGACAAACTTGAGCCTCTTTTGCAAGTTCTTGGAGGTCAACTTAAGAAGAAGGCCTTGCACACGATTGACTTCACGCCTGAGATAAGGGCTTTGGCCTATATCATGATCTTCAACCTCTATCCGGTGAAGAATTTGACAACTTTGTCGGGGCCAAGGACCATTTTCCTCCATGATCTCTTCACTCACAAAGAGATTGATATTTATGGTCACATCTACCAGCTCTTTGTTAAGTGCGTTCGAAAAAGAAAGACAAAGATGACTCTACCATTTCCAAGCCTTATCATGTCACTCAAAGGCACGGGTGAAGATTCCAAGTGGACTCCTGGTCATGCCAAGGGGAGAGTCAATTAGTAAACACACTATGAACCGGAGTAAAGCCCACATTCCTGGTCTAGAAGCTGGTGCAGCACAAGTTCCAAGAGAAGAAGCTACATCTGAAGGTGGCAACATCGAAGATGAGATTGATTAGTTCACTCATGTATCGGAGAATATTCCACAACCATCTTCTCAAGCACAAGCTAGAGCACCCGACTGCCTTGATTTAATACTAGGAAAGGTAGAACAAATGCATGCTATGCTGAATGCACACATGAACTACTCCACGAGGCAGTTTACATACCTTTAAGGGCAAATCAAAGCTCTATCTTCTCAGATCCAAGACTTGGAGAAATTAGACTCAGAATTTGATACATTATAGGATCTTTGGCCATTTCGGTCAAATAGGGGGGGAGTAGATTAGCTTGAGGGGGAGTACAGCCTAAGGGGGAGTAATAAAACCATTGGTTCATTAGTTTATTTTTGGTGGCTTTATGTTTTTATTTACAGTGCTTTATTTAAAGCTTTCAGTACTTTAGTTTAAGACTTAGTTTTTCTTTAGTACTTTGTGTACCTTGGTTTTTATAGCCGTTTCTTGATGCTTTTAGTTATCTATTGCTTCTTCCTTTAGTTTCTTTAATGCATCATGTGGTTTGTTGGACATGCAATTAATTTTTGCATTGCTCTTAATTGCTTCCGTGTTCGGATGATTATTTACTCGTTAAATGTTCATTGTGGTCATTTCTTATGACTGTTCTTGTATGATCAAGTTATGCTATATGTTCACATATCTCTTATTTATCTTGATCGCATTTTACTTGTTCTCTATACATTCCTAGTATTCTACTTGTCTCATGCTTAATGAAGTTTATTTGTTATGTGCAGGTGTTTCAAGATACAGGAGTATATGGTTCAAGTGCTTCACAGTTTTTAGATTTAGGTGTGTGTGAGTTTTGCCTCTTTTCCCAAACTCACGTTTAAGTCTAGAGTCTGTTTAGGGGTTTTGTCACAGAATAGTCAAAGGGAGATTGTAAAGTTGTGATTTCCAACTAACCTTTGTTGCATTTAATTCCATGCCAAATTTGATTGTAACTTCTTCAATCATTTCCCTGTCTTTATGTGAGTTTATTTGTAAGGGATGAGTGTGAGAGATTAGTGAAAAATCAAGATTCAAAGAAGAAACAATGCAGTTCGCAACTAGCTCGCGAGAAGCTTGGGAGAAGAGTAACCTGCGAAAGGTCACATGTGAAGCGCATGACTAGAAGCTGAAGAGTCATGCTAGGTTGTCAAATTTGTGAGTACTTCGTGAGAAAGGTCATCTCGCAAGGTACCCACGAAACATTCTTTTTGCCAAAAAGATAAAGTGCTTTACCAAATTCTTCACTCACACTATATATACCCTCATCACCCACAAAATGTAAGGAGTGCTTTTCAGAGAGAAAACTCTAGGAAAAACACTTGAGAGTTAGAGATTGTTATACCCACAATCATCTACACATTTTCTCTTGGTTTTCCTCTACTCCTATCTCTCTATCTCTACATCCTTAAGAGGTTCTTAGCCCAAACTCTTACCTTACCCAATTAGAGTATTGAGTGAAGTTTTGGTGACTTTGGGAAGCATTAGAAGGAGCCATTAAGTGTTGGACGCAATTGTGCTGAATTGCGGAATCTGGAAAGCTAGTGAAGACAAGACTCCGAGAAGTCCGTTGGTAGTAGGAGCTTGGAGGGCTCAAGTACATGAAGTAGAATAGGCTTGGAGAGTTTTTTGTTATTTGTGTACTCCAACTTATTCACTAGTGGATCGATTTCGACTTGGAGGGTTGCAGAGAGTTTTTCGATTTCTTCTTCGATAACACATCTTGGTGTTATCTTGTATTTGTATCTCTCTTCTCTACTCTTTAAGCGTTCATTTTATTGTTCATTGTGATTGAATATAGCTTGAAGTAGTGTTACCGGTTTATTGCGCATATTTATTCTTATTCCGCATATTGTTAAGTTATAATAAAAACAATTTAGCTGTAATTTTGAAATTGGAGTCTGAACAAGTTTTAGTGTTTTCACTAATTTAAGCTTTCAATATTAAACTAGTTCTTGGAAGTCAAAGATCAAGGGTCTGAGCTGAGCCACAGAAATATTTACTGTGAAGAAACAGAACCATATGCCATAAGTCCACATCAAATGGCTGATATACACGCATACCAAATATTCCTGAGTTCAAAAATTAGGAGGAGAAAAGTTAACATTTGAGTATAAATTCCATTATCACGTTCATTAAACAGGGGAGTTTGCCTTCATCCGGTTCATTAAAAAATGATGTTTAGTATCCATTTATATAAAATCTGGGATATCAATTTCACTTTTCGATCATGAGCTAACATCTAGGTATCAGTCCTACTTCCTTATCATCTTTTTGTTAATAAAATATTTGACAGAATAAAGTTCATGATAATAAGTTCTGTAACAAATAATATCTTGAAAAAACACCTACAATAACTAACTGATGATTTAAAATAATAATAATGATAATAATAAGAATAAAAAAGATATTCCATACCATCGGTCATCTTAAACAAGGTTTATCCTAGAAAATATCAGTAGTAGTGAGGATAACTTTTTTACAATAATTTAAACGACTTTTAATTGCTTTCGCTTTCCCTAGCATTAAGAGCCAAGACAAGTGAGTGTTTTTGGTAGGCGCAAAGTTTTCAAATGTGGCCAAGGTTGAAGAATTAACGAGCAGATATATATGAACAACTAGCACGCACAAAACAAAAAGAGCACCATAACCCAATGATAGGAGGTGCACCCATGAACCATAATATCTGTGTGATTGACGTTAGAGATGATGAAAGCAAAGAGAGTGAGAACAAAAAAAAAAAAGGTACCCAATTCCATTGACAGACACTGGGATTTTGAAAGATCAACCCACTCGGAAAATTTGATTGTCACATTTTACCTTTCATTTTGCAGTAAAGCTTGGCCAACACGTATCTCAATTTTGCATATATTAATTTCATGATTTGGTCTCGCCCACAGGTTGCGTGTGACATTTCTCTCTCCCGCAATTCTATTAATTTCTCACCCTACTCTTTTCTTGTCGCAGTGCCTGTGTGAACCTGGTGTGTCTTTTGGCTTTTTTCTTTAGACTCTTATATATTATTGTGTCTTTCTGTCATGTGTAAAGTGTAATAGTACTCACATGGAGTATTTGTTACGTTTGCAAATTGTAATAAACAAAAAGCTAAAGTGGGGTGGGCTGTGGAGAGTGGGGACCGACAAAGGACTGGGTGGACCATGCGCGCCGTCCATTGCATTTGAAATTCGCCAACCCAATTAATAGTTTTGGTGGAGATTCTTTTATAGTTAATAGTTTTATGAGTCACCACCTATTAGTTTTGGTAGAGATTCTTTTATACCAGTTTTGAACACGACTTTGTCCTTATTTAGGTAGGAAGGTGGTAATTATAATTTAAATAAATTTTATTGATCTTTAGCAATTTTAAGTGTGTTATATTCTAAGACTTTAGGAATTAAATGTATTAGAATTTCAATCTGTAATGTGTTGGCAAACCATGATCAAAACATAGAGTCTAGGTCTAGGCTTGCTCAAAATGTGTTTATTTGTAAAATTGGAATCGAGTGATTGTAGAATTCACTAGGCAAAATTTGCAAGGCTCGATCGATCGAATCTCGTACAGATTTATTTTTCAGCAGAATTTCCAATTCAGCCCAAGCCCATATGACGTGTAGGGTTTTATGTTTTACTCCAAGTATAAAAGGAAAAGCCCTAGCTACGTTTTAGAAGTCTTTTTTGATGTGCTGTGTGTTGAATCTCTTGTGAGATCTAGAGGTGTTTACCTTCATATACACTTGGTGATCGCTTTAGTTGCTGCATAAAGAACTTGGTGATCGCTTGGTGATTGCTTCAGCTGCTGCATAAAGAACTTAAAGAAGATCTGAAACTTTTGAGTGGAGTCTCAAAGTCACAAGTAGGAGAACTTGTGGTTGCAGTGGATCAAGAAAAGAAGTAGTCTGTGGACTCGGAGTTACCACGTGGTTGTGGTAGTAAGCTTTCTACTCGAGGTAGCAATAGGATGTTAGTGGTTTAAGTCTTATTGTACAAACTTCAATTCTTTCATAGTGGGTCTGTTTTACCTTGAGGATAGTTAGGTTAAATTCTCTCTAGATTTTTTACTGGTTTGGTTTTCCTGGATTATCATATCATGTATTTTTTATATTTCCGCATTTTTTACATGATATAATTTGAATGTGTTAACCGAGAATTGAATAATTTATCTAAGTAAACACTTGGCTAAATAACTAGATTAAACAAATTGTGTTTTAAGGGGTCTAAAAACGTACAAATTGAATCTCATTTAGCATTTGATGAAGTATAAGGTAGGATACTCTTTGTAGTATAAAATGATTTCTTCTCAAATATTGATACTCTCTCTCTTTGGAAATATTTTGAGCAATTATATTGAAGTAATAATGCCCATTAGCTTGTAGGTCAATTGGTACCTACCCGTGTGGAGTTCAAGGTTTAACCTGCCTCCTCCACCCCCTTGCTAAAGAAAAAGAAAAATGATACTGTAACTTTTAATATCATTATCTTTAAAGTTCTTTATATAATGAAAACTGTAAAGATATAAAAATGGGAAAATTACATTTTAAACTCTATATCTTAGGAGTGGTTTTAAATTAAGCAGTATAGTTTCAAATTCAAACCTAAAGTTAATGATTGTTAATTTGTTACAAATAAAACCTTATAGTTTTGGTTATTTTAAATTGAACATTGAGCTTTTAAATTTGTATTAATATAAGCGTATTGTAAGTCAACTTGTTGGCACCTTCTGGTGAGTTCATAATACTTATGGTTTGTGTAATTTCCAACTATCCTTTGTTGGCTTTAATTCTGCGCCAAATTTTATTGTAATTTCTTCAATCATTTCCCTATATTTATGTGGGTTATTTGTAAGGGATGAGTGTGAGAGATTGGTGAAAAATCAATCTTCAAAGATGAATCAGTGCAATTCGGACTAACTCGCGAGAAGCTCGCAAGAAAGTAATCCGCGAAAAAGCCACATGTGAAGCACATGATTAGAAGCTGAAGAGTCATGCCAACCTGTCATTTTACGAGTACTTAGCGAGAAAGGCCAACTCGTGAGGTACCCGAGAAACATTGTGTTTGGCAAAAAGAAAAGTTGCTTTACCAAATTCTTTACCCACACTATAAATACCCTCATTACCCACGAATTGTAAGGAGTGCTTTTCAGAGAGAAAAGCCTAGCATATACACTTGAGAGTTAGAGATTGTTATACCCACAATCATCTACAAATTTCCTCTTAGTTTTCCTCTACTACTACCTCTCCATCTCTACATCCTTGGGAGGTTCTTAGCCCAAACACTTACGTCACCTAATTTAAGTGTTGAGTGAAGTTTTGTTGCTGTTAGGAAGCATTGGAAGGAGTCATTCAGTGGCGGATGCAATCGGGCTGAATTGTGGGATTCAGAAAGCTAGTCAAAACAAGATTCCAAGAAGTCCGTTGGTAGCAGGAGCTTGGAGGGCTCAAGTACATGGGGTAGACTAAGCTTGGAGGGTCTTTTGTTATTCGTGTACTCCAACTATATTCACTAGTGGATCGATTTTGGCATGGAGGGTTGTGGAGAGGTTTTTCGTCGAGTTCTTTGGTTTCCTCTTCGATAACACATCTTAGTGTTATCTTGTGCTTGCATCTCTCTTCCCTACTCTTTAAGCTTTACTTTTATTGTTCATTGTGGTTGGATATAGCTTAGAGTAGTGTTATCAGCATATTGTGCTTATTTACTCTTATTTTGTACTTTGATAAGTAAAGGTAAAAGCAATTTAGCCATAATTTTTAATTTGGGGTCTAAACAATCTCTAGTGTTTCACACTAATTTGAGCTTTCAATTGGTATGAGAGTGGGTACACTTGTTGGATTTCATTATCCTTGTGTGATCCTAGACCCCTCCTTGCTATGGATATGGCAATCGAAAAAGCTAACATGAATTGTGGTTCATGTGTTTGTGATAATGACTCTATGAGCATCTTTGGAAATTGTCACAGTAATGAGCTCTTAGAGTTATTAAAATCAAAGAAACATGCTAGAATGTTCATACACATGCTAAAATGTTTAGTGCATAGAAATCACATGCTTAATAGTAGTTTATGTGAGTCTAATTTCTTGATTGAAAAATATAAACGGAGGAATAGACATTTGTGTAATAAGCTCGATGGTTTAAAAAAGAAAGCTTCACTCATCCGAGCAAAATGTAAAGGAAGATGAGTCTTGTTTTGAAAACAAGAATGCTTATCACATGTTTGTCTTTTTGTTCATACTGCATTAAAAGTGTTTAACTCGTGTTTATGGTAACTTCACAGTGGTTTCTTAAGGCACATGACCGGCAATAAATCTCTTTTTAAAAGCCTTAAAGAAAAGGAGGATGGCTATGTGACGTTTGGATACGGTAGCCACTCACAAGTCTTTGGAAAGGGAACTATTGACATTCTAGGACTTCCTTTGTTGACCGATGTTTTATACATCAAAGGGCTGAAGGCAAACTTGCTAAACATCACCCAAATCTGTGATGAGGACTTTCTGGTCCATTGGCATAGTGCATTTACGAGCTTAACTTGTTATGTATGCACATTTTTAAGTGTGAGAGAAATCCAGAAATCTTCGTTTGATTGTTATAAATAGATCTTCAAGCTTGTCAAGAATGATTAGTCAATAGTTTTGTTTGATCTTGATATATGCGTAGACTTGTGCCTATATATCTCCTCACATTTTTTTTTTGTCAAAAAGCTCTACAAACGTCAATCTCTAAAAAGAGAAAGAGCTGAAAAAGCCTTACTTCGAAAACTAGTTTGACTAGGAAACGGTGGAGCAAATTGTATTCAAAATGTTTGGTGCCAAAGTCAAAGACTTATTCTTCAAAAAAATATAAAAAAATTTCATGGCATCGCTAGTTGTGTATGACTTGATTGAATTGATCATTGAAACTTCATACTAGACTATGGCCTAGTTTATACTTGATTCACACACACAACACACAAGTCTAATGTTCAATGAATGCCTATTCAATTTGTGTGATTGTACGTGTTGAAATGTAATGTAATTTGTGTATACTCAATTGCTTGATGATTAAACCCAAAAAGATTTTTGAGTATTTTATTTGTTTTTGAAAGTGTTTTTGTGTAGCACTTGTGTTTTGAAAGTTTTTTCAAAAAGCCAAATCTATTTTGTTGAAAAACTTCTTCAAAGGCATGCATGTCAATCAATCAATATTTAAATCAAGTTGAGTACCCAATTTAGCAAAGTGTGTGCATGTTATGTATGAAAACAATAAGAGATATGACTGCAAAACTGCAAGATGGATACAAAAAACAATGCAATGCATGTGAATCCTAAACATAAATGGTGCCTAAAAATAATTGGTCAAAAACTTAAAAACAGAAATTTTTTTAGTTTCGATCGGTCGAGCATTAATCGAATACCAATTGAGTCAGGTAGAAGCTAGACTTGAAAAATCTGGAAATTTTCGTGATAGGCCAAAAACGTATTAACCCCTTGTGATGAATTAATTGATTAATTACCCAAGTTTATTAATTAATCAAATTAACATGTAATGTACGTGGTAGCACAAACAAATCACCAATTAAACTAAGTATGCAACGAAAATTAAATTGACACGGTGATTTGTTTACGAATGGGGAAAACCTATATGGCAAAAACTCCATCGGGTGATTTTAAGGTCACCACTCTTGAGAATCCACTATAATCAAAACAAGCAGTTACAAGTAAAGGAATCCCAATACCTTATACCAACCTACAATTGAACCCTTACCCAATACCCAATTGGACTTGTTCTATAGTGACAATCTCTCCTTTCAATGCACGGCTCCTAGTATATGACTAACTAATTGCGAGGATCCCAGTACGCGACTTAATCACCAACTTGAGAAGGATGTTGGCTGCAAAGTTCTTCAGTTCATCACACGATGAAGATCATGAAGTTGCTTGGTTACAAAACCCTACGGTGTACAAACACAGCAGCTTCTTCAAGAGAACGATGAACTAGGGCAAACAAGGTTTCCGATCACACTTTTCTTCACACTTGTGGAATTGTGCTCTTATGCAATTTGTGTAACCTTTTACGACCCTCAAAATAATCCTTATATATGTATAGGGTTGTGAGAAAAGAAAGCCCAAACATATACCCACGGATTGGATTGAAATCAGTTTTGAAAAACTGAATTTCATAAACCTCTATAGATAGTCATCTATCGAGCTAGTTGTCGAGGCACGGGCTTCAGTAGCTTTAAAACCTTGATAAATGCTAGCTATCGAGTTTTACAATCTAGCATTTCATCACTTGATTCTCAGACAGACTTGCATGGCTTTAACACTTGAATTTGAAACCTTGTTTCTTGAAACATTAAACACATCCTAGATCTACCCAATTACAAGTAAAGTGTGTTTTATCAAAGGATTAGCCAATTACATAAAATGTTGACATATATTCTTAACATGAATCACATATGTTCTAACAATCTCCCCCTTTGGCAACCCGTGACAAAACCACAACAAAAAAAAAAGAGATATGAGAAAAGTCATAAATCACTCAACTCATATTCACTTGTTGAATACATTAAAATCTATCCTAACACAAGCTCTTGAAAAACTTTGCAAGAAGAGAGTTCATGGCAAGAAGACTTTGACAACTTGTATTTTTGAAACACTTTAAACAAAACTCATCACGACATCTTAGTGTGATACAGAAATAATATATTGCATACAATAAAAATAAACATGTGTATTAAGAAAGAAAAGAAACAACACATGTAAAGATAGGTGAAAAAACTATAATAACAACCTCAAATGTATATATATCAAGTACAAGGTTTGCTATCACAATTTGATTACAAGATCTAAGGTACATGAACAATGTATCTAAAATAGAGAGAAAAGAAAAAGATACATAAAGTCCTCACTACATCCCTCAATATAAACACTCACCCTATCTTCTAAACTAACCCTCCCCCTATAAGTATGACTACTCTCATCTCAAAACTACTCCCCCATTTTTGTCACTAGGTGAGCCATCATCATCATCCTCAGCATCATCAGCATTGCCGAAGCCATCACTCTCATCCTCAGATGCCTCGGGAGAGGAAGCAACTGTGTAACCACCCATCACAGCTTGTCGTCGTGCGATACAACCAACACGAGTATTCACCTGACATAACTCATTGTTGAGAGAGTCTAGATGAGCATCCATGCGCATAAGCTGTGCCATGATGGCCTCAAGTGTCATTCCACCCGTTGAAGAAGGAGCAGAGGTTGATGGAGCGATAGAAGTTGGAGGTGTGGCCATCTTAGTCTGGGGCTACCTCTTGTGAAGCTGTACAAAACTCCGCTTAACGGTAGCGGCGTCAATGGCACACATGAATGTGAAGTGGGGAGACTCGGGATAAGAGATGGAAAAATGGCGAAGGAGCCTCATGATAGCGGAAGGAAAAATAAGCTTATCACGAGTTGCCATGTCCTTATAGATATCTATAAGGGAGAAGATAAAGTGTGAAGGGAAGTCAATAGTGAGACCCTCAATGGGGGATAACAAAAACTGAGCACGAGGCTTTATGATAGTGTTATAGTGTGACAACGGATGAAGAATGAATGTCATCACCATATTAAGGAATCTTGGACCTTTAGCAAAGGCCGAGCATGAGGTGTTTGGACAGTCACCCCATGAAGAAGGTGTTTCATAGAATAGAGACGAAAGTTCGTCTTTGGACACTGTCCTCAGACACTCACAGCTAAGGTAGTTAGAATGCGCTACCCTAGGGACGTGTAGTACCTCGAATACAATACCTGGAGTAACTACCAATTGTATACCCCGAATGCGAGTGACAAATTGTGGTATAGAGTAATCAAATCCATGCATATTGGAGTAGAACTCCTATATGATCACGGAAGGGCATGTGACCAGGGCGCCATATAGTGACTCCCAACCTTTATTGTAGATGACAGTGAGTAGGTCAGTGTCAGAAAAATCTGACAAAATGACTTGGTGTTTCGAATGAATGCCGCGTCATGAGAAGTTCTCAAAGAAGTTCGATTTTCCCTTCTCATCACGGAATCGAACGTGAGAGGGAGTAGGGTCAAATGGAGAAGAAGAAGAAGATGCCCTAGAATGAAGAGGGTTCCAGGACGGAGTTGACTTACGCTTAGGTGCCATGACACAACTAACGTAAGAGGGAGAGAGAGAAAGAGAGGGAGACAATCAGAAATGTACCAAACAACAAATATATCAAAATATATAGAATTGAAGGTACGTATACATGAGAATGCATGAACATGTGACATGCAAATATAAATTCATCAAGGGCTCAGCCCAATCCAAACCTAACAGCACATAATCATAGCAATGAAGTAAACACACATCTATTCATGAAACATTGTTATAATGCGAATGTGATGCAATGCATGAGGTTTTAAACTTATTTAAGCAACACCCATCCCAAAAATTGCACAAAACCTTCATTAATTTTGAAAAACCCCAAATTTTTTCAAAAACCCAAAACCTAGATCTAAATGCATGAAATGCATGAAGGATGAGAGATAAAGAGATCATACCAAGTGTAAGAAGATGATCTCTAGGCCGAAAATCTCATGGAGTAAAGGTTTAGAGATAGAAGAGTGTGTTTGGGAGGTGAAAATCGAGGAGAGTAGATCTAAAATCGTGAAGCGCGTTTATATAGAGATCTCATAAAGCTCGATCGCTCGAGAGCTATCGAGCTTTAAAAAGGCGTGTTTTAGCTATCAAACAGCTAACGAGGATTTATCAAGGATCTGCCCAAAGGTTTCAACACAAAGGAAGCTCAATGGATCAAGATAGCTATCGAGAAGCTATTGAGGAGATAGAAATTTTCTCGATTGATCGAACTAGCTATCGAGAGCTATTAAGAATCAAATAAAAAGAAGCTAAAGGGTCTCGATAGATAGCTTATCTATTGAGAGCTATTGAGAAGCTATTGAGATTGCTTAAAAACAGTTTTTCAAAGGAGAGAAAAACACAAATATGAATGCAATCAAGTATGCTACTCAACCAGAGATCCAAACAACATTTTAAGCTTTCAAAAAATCTTTCTACATGAAAAATGTCAAGCACAAAGATCCCAAAACATACACGCACACTAAACAAGTGTATCCAATTTTACATTTCAAAAAAAAGTTGAGACAGTTTAGTGAGCATACATTAACACAAGTATTCATTGTGATGGCCAAATCACATTGTACCTGTGCATTTATCAAAAGTAGGAAAGAATATTGCGTGTTGTGTGTGAAAAACATCACAAGATTGCATAAGTGTTTACACATTATGACGATTTGATGGGGACTATCACCTTCGAGGTACATCTTATAACTCCCACATCTCTTAGAATACACGTATGCAATCATATATAAAGCATTTAGATCTTTTTGCTTTTTATTTTTCTTTGCATATTTTTCTTTTAAGCAAATCATGCATGGACATATAAGAGAGAAAAAAGAAATACCCAATTATATTAAGTTTTTGACATTGCAGTTTTGCTATGCCGAAGCATACAGATGTCATTTCATGATTGGCGGACAACAGTGGTGAGATGGTTATTTATGCCTTTCTCTTAGGATTTTCTAGTCCTTCTCGTCAAATAGAGTGATATGAGTGTTAAGTACAAGAGATTCCTTAACCTTACTCATCACAAACACAAGCCACAAAGCTCACTTGCTTAATTGTGCATAGAGATGCTCATCTAAGCTACAAAAGATACAAAGTTTAGAAAACTTTGTTTCAATGGCCATCCAAGGTACACAAATACCAATGTACGCAAACACACACTATTTTTGTATTTTTCTGATTTTTCAAAATTTTTTTTTTATTTTTTTTATTTTTATATGAAAAACAAAGTAAAACAAAATTGAAAAAATAACCAACCAAAAACAAGTTAAACAAAGCAATGCATAAAACTAGATGCAAATGCATGGGGAAGGAGGTGGAGAAAAAGAGATCAATCCATGGAGATGACACCAATTTTTTGGTGAAGGAATTCAAACCGTTTGCTGCTAAGAGGTTTGGTAAACAAATTAGCCTTCTGTTCATCAGTGTGAATAAACTCAGGAGTAAGAGTACCATCTTCGACAAGCTCCCTAATGAAGTGATGTCGAATCTCTATTTATTTAGTTCAAGAATGTTGAATCGGATTCTTAGAGATGTTGATGGCACTAGTATTGTCACAGTAGATGGTAAGATGTTCTTGACAAATACCATAATCATGGAGGAGTTTTTGCATCCATAGAAGTTGATTGCAACAACTACCGGCAGTGATGTACTCAGCTTCTACAGTGGATAATGAGATGGAATTCTGCTTTTTGCTCATCCAGGAGACAAGATTTTTACCCATATAGAAACAACCCCCCGATGTACTCTTTCTATCATCAGTATTCCCAGCCCAATCAGCGTCAGAATACCCAGCTAAGACAACATTTGTGTCCTTGCTATACCACACACCAAAGTCGACAGTGGTTTTGACATACTTTATGATTCTTTTCGAAGCAATCATATGCAATCATATGAGATTCTTTGGGATTAGCCTGATATCTAGCACACACTCCCACATGTAACTAATGTCAAGTCTACTAGCAGTAAGGTAAAGAAGACTACCTATCATGCTTTTTATGAAGAGAGTTTGATCTGCTTTTCCTCTTGTGAACCCATGTGACACCAAGTATTGTGTGAGCCAAAAATACCAAGCTCTAGGGGCTTGCTTTAACCCATAAAGTGCCTTCTTGAGATACAACACATGATCCAAAAAGTGTGGATCAATGAATCCTTTTGGTTGAGCTACATAGACATCTTCTTTAAGGATCTCATTCAAGAAATCAGTCTTCACCTCCATTTGATAGAGCTTGAACTTCAAGTGACATGCCAAGGCTAGAAGAATTCTGATGGGCTCCATACGGGCTACTGGAGCAGTCTCATCATAGTCTACTCCTTCCATTTATGAGTATCCTTGAGCTACAAGACAAGCCTTGTTGTGGATCACATTACCCTCCTCATTAGTTTTATTGTGGAATATCCACTTTGTGCTGATGATATGATCACCCTTTGGTCTAGGTATCAAGGTCCAGACATCATTCCTCTGAAACTGAAGCAGTTCATTGTGCATAGCTTCAACCCAGCTTTCATCCTGAAGAGCTTCCTCAACTTTAATGGGTTCAACCTGTGACAAGTAGCAAGAATAAGACACAAAGTTAGCAACATATTTATCAACTATATGCTTTCTTAGTGTAAGTTCATTCATGTTTCCCATAATAACTTCAGGAGGATGATTCAATTTGATCCTGGAGGAAGGCCCTTTCCCTTCATGGGATTCAGAATCAGGTGAAGTAGATATGTCAGCTGAATTTTCTATAACACTTGGAGTATTGGGAGTACTTGGAGATGCAGGTTCTTGTTCAACAATTTCTTGAACTTTCTTGGGCTCAGAAGGAAGAATTTCTTTGGGGATTTCCTCACCAAATTTATCAGAACCAGATTTTGAGGATTCATTTATAACAACATTCACTGTTTCCATTACCTTCATGGTTCTTTTGTTGTATACCCAATAAGCCTCGCTTGTAGAGGAGTATCTTAGAAATATTCCCTCATCGCTTCGGGAATCAAATTTTCCTACATTCTCTCTATCCTTGAGAATGAAACAAGTACTTCCAAAGATTCTGAAATACTTAACATTCGGCTTCCTTCCCTTCCACAACTCATATGGAGTCTTCTTGGTACCAGGTCTAAAATACACCCTATTAATCGTATGACAAGCAGTGTTAACAGCTTCTCCCCACAAGTTTCTAGCCATATCCTTGTTGTGCAACATGGCTCTAGCCATCTCTTGAATAACCCTGTTCTTCCTTTCTACTACACCATTCTACTAAGGAGTAATAGGAGCAGAGAATTCTTAAGATATACCTGATCTTGTACAAAAGGATTCCATATATGAGTTCTCGAATTCTTTACCATGATCACTTCAAATTTGATTGATCTTCAAGCTCTTCTAATTCTGCAATCTAGTGCACAATTCTTTAATATGCTTAGGAGCATCAGACTTGGATCATAAGCGGATGACTTAAGTGTACCTAGTGAAGTCGTCGACCACAACCAAGATGTATTTCTTTCCAGCAAGAGACTCAATTCTAGTTGGACCCATAAGATCTAGATGTAGTAGCTCCAATGGTCTGGAAGTCGCAAATGTCTGAGTGGCCGGATGTTTAGCTTTAGCCTGTTTCCTAAGCTGACATGGTCCACACACCACATTGCTCACTTTACTAAGCTTAGGTATCCCCAAAATTGACTCATTCTTAGATACAATTGAAAGATGTTTGTAACTAGCATGTCCCATCCTTTGGTGCCATAGATCTTCATTTGGTAAACGAATGTTATTGCACACAATATCAGCATCAAGAACCAAGCCATAACAATTGTCTAGAGTGCGAACACCACTTATGAGTTTCTTTCTAGACTCATTCATGACAAGGAATTTTCCCTTTGAGAATAGTACCATGAAGTCTTGATCACATATCTGACTTATGCTTAACAGGTTCACTCTCAGACCCTCTACATATAGAACATTTGCAATGTCTGGCAGTCCTGGTAAAGAGATGATTCCCTTTCCTTTAATCTGTGATTTGCTCACATCACCAAAAGTGACATTACCACCTTTTTTAAACTCGAAAGCCTTGAAGAGAGATCGGTCTCTAGTCATGGGTCTTGACCAGCTGCTGTCAAGGTACCACAAACACGTGTCCATAACCTTAAATGCGAACTTCATCATGAAACACACTTCGTGCTTAGATGACAAACAAGTGGGAATGGTGTTTTCTCTCATCTACCTCTTATGAGCTAAATCTTTAACTTTCACTCTTCTCAGACGAACTCTTTTGCACATTTTAATTCTGAGACAGTCTAGTTTCTTCTTTGTCAAGCTGAGATCTTTTCCAATAGTCATCAAAATAGAATTCAAATAACTTTTAGACTTGCATTTTCTAATACACTCAAACAAGTAGAGATTAGAAAAACAAGATGTATTTGAAATCAAAGATCTCTTTAAGCCGGTTGCAGCCATGATAACAGGGTTCAATGGATCACACAGCAAAGATTAACCTTAATCAGAGTGTGCCTGCTTTGATACCACTTGATAGGCCAAAAACGTATTGACTCCTTGTGATGAATTAATTGATTAATTAGCCAAGTATATTAATTAATCAAATTAACATGCAATGTATGTGGCAGCGCAAACAAATCACCAATTAAACTAAGTATGCAGCGGAAATTAAATTGACACGGTGATTTGTTTATGAATGGGGAAAACTTACACGGCAAAAATCCTACCGGGTGATTTTAAGGTCACCATTCCCAAGAATCCATTATTATCAAAACAAGAGGTTACAAGTAAAGAAATCTTAATACCTTATACCAACCTACAGTTGAAGCCTTACCCCAATAGCTAATTGGACTTGTTCTATAGTGACAATCTCTCCTTTCAATGCACGACTCCCAAGACGTGACTAACCAATTGCGTAGATCCCAATACGCGACTTAATCACTGTTAGGTTCTAAAGACTTAGGTATTTATGTATTTAGAACTCTAATGTGTATTGTTGGCAAACCATGATCAAAACAATGTGTTTAGAAGTGTTTTAGTCTTGCTCAAAGTTGTATATTTTATGTAAAGTTGGAATCGAGCTAATGCAGAAGTTACTGTACATTTTGGCCTGGCTTGATCGATCGAAGCTTAGGCTCGATCGATTGAATCTCGGGCAGAATGCGTTTTTCTGCAAATTTCCAACTTAGCCCTAGTTGTTTAAAACGTTTAGGGTTTTCTAATTTGTCCTAAGTATAAAAGGCAAACCCTAGCCACGTTTTAGTGTTGCTCATATTGCTGTTTGTGTAAATCTCTTGCGAGATCTAGATGAGCTTTCCTTTACACAAACTTAGAGTTTTCAAGGAGGAGATTTTATCTACACCTTGATGATCAACTCGGTTGCTGCCATTGAAGCTTAAAGAAACACAAGCGGGTGTGCTTGTATCTGGTGATGAATCCAAGAAAGGAGTCCGTGGATTCGGAGCTTGCACGTGGTCGTGTCAGTAAGTTCTACTGGTGGGTAGCAATAAGAAGTCGAGCGTGGGGGCTTGTAAGTCTTATTGTATGAATTTTGATTCTTTCAAGATAGTGGATTCAAGTTTACCTTGAGGATAGCTAGGTCAAATCCTCCCGAGATTTTTACCGGTTTGGTTTCCTGGGTGATCATATCTTTGTGTTATTTATCTTTCCGCTACTTTGCATGATATGATTGTTTTGATTGTGATAACCTAGTATTTGTTAAATTGGACTAAGTAACAACTTGGCTAATTACCAAGGTCAATCCAATTGTGTTTGTAAGGGGTCTAAAAACTAACAATCACCAACTTGAGAAGGATGTTGGCTGCAAAGTTCTTTAGTTCATCACACGTTGAAGATCATGAAGTTGCTTGGTTACAAAACCTTATGGTGTACAAACATAGTAGCTTCTTCAAGAGAAAGATAAACTAGGGCAAACTAGGTTTCCGGTAACACTTTTCTTCACACTTGTGGAATTGTGCTCTTGTGCAACTTGTGTAACCTTTTATGGCCCTTAAAATAATCCTTATATATGTTTAGGGTTGTGAGGAAGGAAAACCCAAACATATACCCACGGATTGGATTGAAATTAGCTCTAAAAAAATGAATTTTATAAACCTCGATAGATAGTCATCTATCGAGCTAACTGTCGAGGCACGAGCTTCGGCAGCTTTTAAACCTCGATAGATGCTAGCTGTCAAGCTAGCTGTCGAACTTTAAAATCCAGCACTTCATTGCTTGATTCTTGGACAGACTTGAACTTGAAACCTTGTTTCTTAAAGCATTAAACACATCCTACATTTACCCAATTACAAGTAAAGTGCGTTTTGTCAAAGAATTAGCCAATTACCTAAAATGTTTACATATGTTCCTAACATGAATCACATATTTCCTAACATTTTGATTGATCAAAAATGTTTCTTAAAGCATTAAACACATCCTACATTTACCCAATTACAAGTAAAGTGCGTTTTGTCAAAGAATTAGCCAATTACATAAAATGTTTACATATGTTCCTAACATGAATCACATATTTCCTAATATTTTGATTGATCAAAAATTAAATTCGATCAATCAAAATTTTAGAAAACTGAATTTTTTGAAAAAATGCAAAAGATTGTGTAGAAATTACTCAAACCAAGGAATTCCATAAATGAAATGCATGAGAATGCATTTGAAATTTTTTTCAAAAACATTTGTTTTCAATCCAGAACTTCAAAAACAAGATTTTCACACTTTTTACCCCCAAATTTTCAACCCTTGAATATATTTTGTATAAAAATCATAGAATATATAATCTTGGATGGGCAAAACAAAATCACACACAATATTAAGTACTATGTTTAGCAAAGAATAACTTGTGTAGTGTGTGCAACTAGCAATAGCATGAGATACATGTGAGATGATATATAGATAGTAATTGATCACAATTTCTACAAAATTCATCACATAAGTTTGAAAGAGACTATCACTTTAAGAGTTACATCATATAACTCTCACATCTCCTAGAAAACAAGCTTCTAATCATGTAAAAATTTTTATTTTGCCTCATAATGTGCACACCATTTTTTTTTTTTTTTTGTTGTGAAATTATTAGATTAGCCAGATAATGTACACACCAATTTTATTTCATTGTGTCATCTTTATTATAGCCTAATAATATACACACCAATTTTAGTATTAATCCGAGGCTACACCTTTTGTTCTTTTTGTGCATGTGCTACATTTTCTTGAGCACAAAATCTTATGATATGCACTAAGGAGTTCATGATTGGCTAGTAAATAATGGTGAGATGGTTATTTATGCCTTTCTCATTAGGTTCTAGTCCTAACAATCAAAAGCATGTGACTTTAAAATCAAGATCATGTGATCAAAAATTATAAACAACTCCCACACAACATGCACTACATAGCTAAAACTAGTAAAGTGCAGTAAAATAAGCTCATCCAAGCTAAACAAGGTACACAAGCATGTTATGTAAAGATAATATGGCCAATCTTAACTACACATCCATGGTATGTAATACAAAACACAAAAATCTTTTTGGTTTTAAAAAAATTTTATGACCAAAAACAAAAAGCACACATTATGCCAAATGAACAATGCAAAGCTATGCATGATAGTGCTTAACTATGCTATAGAGGGTACACAAACAAGAAATATCAATTTCTTAATTAACCTATGAGTGCATGTACAAACTAGTACATACTCATACAAAATCATATTTATATCAAAATAATCATGCACTTAGTTGAGCAATACATACTATTCAAGTTTCTCCACAATGTCAAGCATGTTTTAAATCAAGAGAGAAATATCATAATTCATGTAATTTTCAAGAAAAATAAAACTAGACAAAAAAAATATATATATTTTTGTCTTTTTGTAAATTTTCAATGTTTTTGGATTTTTTGAATAATCAAAACAACCTAAGAAAATAAAACAACAAAAAACTAAAAGTAAACTTGTCCACGAATAATTAAAAGAATTAAATCAGGGACAAGTCAGTAACACTCACCTTAGAGAATATTTTCTCACCCATATAGCACGAGTCTTCGGCTTTGTAGGTGAAAATCCATGAGAAGCAAGGTGTATTTGAGGGATTACACAAATCTTCTAAAAAAGATTGAAATTCTGCAAATTTCTTTCACAAGCCAACAAGCTCAAATTTTTCAAAAGAATATGAAACAATTTATATGGACTTATGGCAGGAGAAATATCATCACATATCCTACACTGAAACATAGAATGCTTAAATTTCAATTTATGACAATTAGGACGAATATGACTGGAGGCACCACAAAAGTGACAAATAGGAACAAATTTAAGAACATCAATATTCCAAACAGCAAATCTATTATCAGATTTTGGTTTTTGACTCAACAAAGAACAATTTGGTCTAATATGACCAACAACACCACAAAGGTGACAAGTAGACACAAAAACAAATTTATTATGCTCTCTAATAGTAGGTTTAGACTTAGGTTTAGAAACTTTAGCGTCTACATCAAAACTTTTACCTTAGTCTAACCTAGCAAAATAAGAATTTTCTTTATTATTCCTCTTGGACGGAGGGATATAAACTTTTTCAGCTTTAGGCTTAAGAAAAACAGAAATATTTCTATTATCAACAGTAGGCTTGGTACTAGTCAAAGTTTCAATTTTAGCTTTAAATTCAACTAAGTCTTGTTTCAAGCTTTTCATGTTATTATCTTGCGAGGAAATTTGATTTCTCAAAAATTCATTCTTTTTATTAGATTTATCTAATCTAACAACAAATTCCTCTTTTTCAAGATTAGCCAATTTTAACTCTTCCTTGAATTTCTTAGCAATTTTCAACGATTTAGATAATTTCTTACGAAGAGTTTCACAAGCATCAATAAGATCAACAGAAGTAATAGCATCTTCTTTATTCAAATTGTCACAAACATGAGTAGAAAAACACTTCAAATTATCCATGATAACAAGGATCAAGGATCAACTCTTAGATCAAAAGATCTAACACAAGAGCTAACTTGCTCTGATACCACTTGTACGTTTTTAAACCCCTTAAAACACAAGTTGTTTAACCTAGTTATTTAGCCAAGTGATTACTTAGACAAATTATTCAGATCTAGGTTAAAACAATAAAATCATATCATGACAAAAATGTGGAAATATAAAGAACACACGATATGATAACCCAAGAAAACCAAATTAGTAAAAAACCTGGAGAGGATTTAACTTAGCTATCTTCAAGGTAAAACGGATCCACTATGAAAGAATAGAAGTTTTTACAATAGAATTTAGACCATTAACATCCTATTGCTACCTTGAGCAGAAAACTTACTACCACGACCATGTAACAGCTCTGAATCCACGAACTACTTCTTTTTTTGATCTACAGCAACCACAAGTTCTCCTACTTGTGGGGTTTCCTTTATATACTAGGAGAAGTAGATCTGAAACCCTAATCCTTAATGGGCTTGAACTGTTGTTTGAGCTTAATTCAAATTCTGTAGATACGATTCTTGATTGATCGATCGAGCTTCGCAATTTCGCATAGTATGTTTCTGCATTCAACTCGATTCAAACTATAACAAATAAACTTTGAGCAAGCCTAAACCTAGACTCATTGCTTTGATCATGGTTTGCCAACATATACAAAGTGAAGTTCTAATACATTTAGTTCCTAAAGTCTTAGAACTAACAATCTCCCCCTTCGGCAATCCGTGACAAAACACATTACAAGAGATAAAATGCTCAAAGTAAAAAACAGCCCAATTACACATTGTTGCCAAAATTACAATTCAAACTAACTACTAACTATCAGTTGCAAGAATAGATACCAGCTTCAAATGAATTACCCTGTAAATTCCTGAAAAACTAAACAAACCATAAACGCATGTGTGGAAAATACAAGTAAACCACAAAAAACAAACTAAAGCAAATAACAAATATGCAAACTAACTCTCCCCCTAAGTTAGATACATAAAAAAAAAAAAAAAAAAAATTATTTTCTCCCCCTTTCAAAAACAATTTCAACTCCCCCTAAACAAAACAAACAGGATTCCCACATTTCATCTATTTTTCCCACATTTCATCTGTTTCTCCCCTTTTTTGTCACGTATTGACAAAGCTAACTCAAACAAAGAGTAAAAAAAAAAACATACGCAACAAAAGTCAAGAGAAAATAGAGAATCAAGCAAACAAATGAATCCAACTCTATAGAGAATAGAGGCAACTACCCTTATGAACAACAAAGATTAAAAACAGATTTCCCCCCTATAAAATAGGAAAAACAAAACAAGTTTTGGGAAAAATAGTTTTGGGGAAAATTTTGGAGGTGGGGATAAATAAAAAGACACAAACCAAACTTAAAAACTAAGTTAAGGATACACATGAAAAAAAAAAATTCTCTCTTTCAATAAATGCAAACTTGACACTATGTGACCCATAAACATATGCATGCAATGTGTTTAAGAGAAAATATTTGCACATTGATTATCCATCATATCTCTTAAGAAAAATATTTTCTACAGTTCACACATAAAAATAGCATATACTAAAATGTACTAAGGACTCAAAAAATAATCAATCAATTTTTAAATCAAGTTGAGTACCCAATTTAGCAAAGTGTATGCATATTATGTGTGAAAATAATAAGAGATATGACTGTAAAACTGCAAGATGGATAAAAAAAACAATGCAATGCATGCGAATCCTAAACATAAATGATGCATAAAAAAAATTGGTCAAAAACTTAAAAATTGAAAAAATTTTAGTTTCGATTGGTTGAGCATCGACTGAATACCAATCGAGTCATGTTGAAGGTAGACTTGAAAAGTCTGTAAATTTTTGATTGTTCAAAAATTAGATTCGATCGATCGAAATTCTAGAAAACTAAAGTTTTTGAAAAAATGCAGAAGGTTATGTAGAAACTACTCAAACCAAGGAATTTCATAAATGAAATGCATGAGAATGAGTTTTAAAGCTTTTCAAAAACATTTGTTTTCAACCCAAAACTTCAAAAACAAGATTTTCACACTTTTTACCCCCAAATTTTCGACCCTTGAACATATTTTGTATCAAAATTATAGACTACATAATATTGGATGGCCAAAACAAAATCACACACAATATTATGTACTAAGTTTAGCAAAGAATAACTTGTATAGTGTGTGCAACTAGCAATAGCATGAGATACATGTGAGGTGATATGTAGATAGTAATTGATCACAATTTCTACAAAAATCATCACATAAGTTTGAAAGAGACTATCACCTAAAGAGTTACATCATATAACCCTCACATCTCCTACAAAACAAGCCTGCAATCATGTAAATTTTTTTATTTTGCCTCATAATGTACACACCATTTTTATTTTGTTGTGAAATTATTAGATTAGCCAAATAATGTACACACCAATTTTATTTCATTGTGTCATCTTTATTATAACCCAATAATGTACACACCAATTTTAGTATTAATCTAAGGTTACACCTTTTGTTCTTTTTGTGCATGTACTACACTTTCTCGAGCACAATAAAACATAGCACTGTAAATAAAGCACTATGTTTTACTGTGCTTTATTTAAAGCTTTCAAGTACTTTAGTTTAAAACATTGTTTTTCTTTAGTACTTTGTGTACCTTGGTTTTTATAGCCGTTTCTTGATACTTTTAGTTATCTATTGCTTCTCACGTTAGTTTCTTTAATGCATCAAGGGGTTTGTTGGACATGCAATTAATTTTAGCATTGCTCTTAATTGCATTGCGTGTCCAGATGATCATTTACTAGTTAAATGTTCATTATAGTCATTTCTAATGACTGTTTATGTATGATCAAGTTATGCTACATGTTCACATATCTTGTGTTTATCTTGATTGCATTTTATTTGTTCTTTATACATGCCTTGTGTTCTACTTGTCTCATGCTTAATGAAGTTTATTTGTTATGTGCAAGTGTTTCAGGATACAAGTGTATATGGTTCAAGTGCTTCACATATTTTAGATTTAGGTGTTAGTGAGTTTTGTCTCTGTTCCCAAACTCACGTTTAAGTCTAAGGTTTGTTTAGGGGTTTTGTCATGGAGTAGCCAAAGAGGGAGATTGTAAAGTTGTGATTTCTAACTAGCCTTTGTTGGCTTTAATTTCGTGCCAAATTTGATTGTAATTTTTTCAATCATTTCCCTATATTTATGTGGGTTTTTTTTTTTTTTTTTGTGTAAGGGATGAGTGTGAGAGATTGGTGAAGAATCAAGCTTCGAAGATGAGTCAGTGCAGTTCGCGACTAGCTTATGAGAAGCTTGGGAGAAAGTTACCCATGAAAAGGCCACGTGTGAAGCACATGACTAGAAGTTGAAGAGTCATGTCGGCCTATCATTTTGCTAGTACTTCGCGAGAAAGGCCATCTCGCAAGGTTCTCGTGAAACATTGTGTTTGGAAAAAAGAAAAGTTGCTATACCAAATTCTTTACCA
The DNA here is from genome assembly GCF_932294415.1 of Quercus robur. Classification (NCBI taxonomy): domain Eukaryota; kingdom Viridiplantae; phylum Streptophyta; class Magnoliopsida; order Fagales; family Fagaceae; genus Quercus; species Quercus robur. The sequence continues at coordinate 42,355,336 of NC_065534.1, read as the reverse complement.
CACTATAAATACCCTCATTAGCCAAGAATTCTAAGGAGTTCTTTTCAGAGAGTAAACCCTAGCATATGCATTTGAGAGTTAGAGATTTTTATACTTATAATCATCTACACATTTCCTCTTGGTTTTCCTCTACTCCTACCTCTCCATCTCTACTTCCCTGAGAGGTTCTTAGCCCAAACACTTACCACACCCAATTTGAGTGTTGAATGAAGTTTTGCCTCTTTTAGGAAGCATTAGAAGGAGCCATTTAGTGGAGGATCCAATCAGGCTGAATTGTGAGATCTGGAAAGATAGTAAAGACAAGATTCCAAGAAGTCCGTTGGTAGCAAGAGTTTGGAGGGCTCAACTACATGGGGTAGACTAGGCTTGGAGGGTCTTTTATTATTTGTGTACTCCAACTATATTAACTAGTGGATCAATTTCGACTTGGACGGTCGCGGAGAGATTTTTCGCTTACTTCTTCGGTTTCCACTTCGATAACACATCTTGGTGTTATCTTGTGTTTGCATCTTTCTTTCCTACTCTTTAAGCTTTACTTTTATTGTTCATTATGCTTTTTTATGACTTAGAATAGTGTTATCGGCATTTTGCGCTTATTTACTCTTATTTTGCATTTTCATAAGTTAGGGTAAAAGCAATCTAGCCGTAATTTTTAATTTAGGGTCTAAACAAGCTCTAGTGTTTTGCACTAATTTGAGCTTTCAATTTGAATTCCCCTAACTCGATATAACTATCTGTAATGCTGTGATTTACAACTACGTTTTATGTTGGGTTTAATTCCATATCAAATTTTATTGTAATTTTGTTCAATCATTTACCTGTATTTTTGTAGGATTTAATGTAAGGGTGTGTGTGAGAGTTTGGTGAAAATTCTATGAAGATGAAAAATTTGAAACTAGCTTGCGATTGGCTCGCAAGTGCCAGCTCGTGAAAAGGCCACACGGGAAGCACATGCTGGAATTTGAAGAGTCTTTGTCAAGCTGGATTTTGCAAGTCATTTGCGACTTTGGCCAAGTCACGAGTAACCTACGAAACTCTCTGCTTGATGTTTTTGAGTGTGCCTTTTTCACATACCTTTACTAATACTACATAAACCCTCTTTACCCACAAAATTGAAAGTAGAATAAGGAGTTTTTCCAAGAAACTTTTGAGAGAGAAAACCCTAGCCAAACAATTGAGAGTTAGAGATTGTTTACCTATAATAATCTACACCATTTCTCTAAAGTTTCGTCTACTCCTACCTCTCCATCTACACATCTTAGAGCGGTTCTTAGCCCAAACACTTACCTCATCCATTCTGAGTATTGAGAGAAGTTTTGGTGCATGTGGGAAGCATTGGAAGAAGCTGTTGAGTGGCAGATGCAATTTGGAGCTGATTGCAGGATCCGGACAACTAGCGAAGACATGGCTCAGTGAAGCCCGTTGATGGCAAGAACTTGGAGGGTTCAAGTACGTTAGGTAGATTAGACTTGGAGGGTCTCTTCATTATTCATGTACTCCAACTTTATTCACTAGTGGATTGATTTTGGTTTGGAGGGTTGCAGAAAGGTTCTTTGTCGAGTACTTCAGTTTCCTCTACGATAACCCGTCTCGGTGTTATCTTGTGTTTGCATCTCTCTTCCCTACTCTTTAAGCTTTACATTTATTGTTTATTGTACTTGCTTATGCCTTAGAGTAGTGTTCCGGTTTTATTGCGTGTTATTTACTTTTGTTCCACACTTAGTTAAGTTAGAGTAAAAGCAACAAAGCCATAATTTAAAATTTGGGGGGTCTAAATTGGCTATAGTGTTTCACACTATTTGAGCTTTCATTTGGTATCAAAGCGGGTAAACATTTTGGATTTCGTTATTCTTGTGTGATCCTAGACCCCATTTGAGATAAATAGATCTTAATCTCTCAACGCACCTCCTTTCTTTGATGGGAGTAATTGTGTGTTTTGGAAAGTACGTATGCGTGCTTTTCTATGTGCTATTGATGAGACCGTTTGGGACTCCATTGAGAATGGTTGGGTGAATCCAACAACAACCAAGGCCAAGTGGGAGAAGGCTGCCCTTGCTTTGGCAAATGCCAATAGCAAAGCTATTAATGCAATATTTTGTGCCGTTTTAATTGAAGAATTTCACAGGATCTCTCATGTAAAGACCGCTAAAGAGGCATGGAAAATTCTTGAGACCACCTATGAGGGAACCAAGAAGGTCAAGGACACCAAATTGCAAATGCTCACTTCCCAGTTTGAGGAAGTGAAGATGAGTCGATTGACTCATTCTATGGTAGACTCAATGAGATTGTCATTGCCAAGCTCAATCTTGGAGAAAATATTGAGGATGCCAAAATTGTAAGGAAAGTCTTAAAATCCTTACCTGAAAGCTTCGGAGCTAAAGAAACTGCCATTAAGGAAAGTAAAGACTTGGATGAAATCAAGATCCAAGAGCTTGTTGGTTCTCTTCAAACTTATAAGCTAAGCTTACCCTCTAACAAGTCTAGCAAATCACTTGCTCTCAAAACTATAAATGAGAAAACCGGTGATTCCTCGAATAGGGATGATGTTGAGAAAGAGGTGGCTTATCTTGCAAAGAAATTCTGCAAATTTCTAGAGATGAAGAACAATGGGAAGTCATTTGGCAAAGGAAAATTCTCATCCTTCAAGAATGACAAGAAAGACTTCAAGAAGAAGGATGTAAGAGAGTCATCACCACCCCAAGGCATTGTTTACTATGAATGCAATGGACATGGGCATTTGAAGAAGTAGTGTCAGAACTATTTAAGAGGGAAAGGTAAGGTGCTAACAACCACCCTTAGTGATTCAAAGAGCTCAAACTTAGATTCTGAAGAAGGAAGTGATGGTGATGGAAAATACTCTGCGTTTATGGAAATTACCTCGGTTGATTCAAAAGAAGAATTGAGACAATTGGTTGAGGAACTCAGTGTACACACCGATGTTGAAGAAGATGAAGTTTCGGATGATTAGGAAGTATACCTTAATGAATGTGATAAGAAACTTCAAGATGTTTATGAAGTATTGCTTGAGGATGGTGGCAAGTATGCCAAAGTTGTTAAGAGTGCAGTCAAGAAGACGAAGAGAATTGAAGAAGACCATAAATCCACTCTTACCAAATGTGAAGTTGAAGACTTTAAAGAGGAACTGTTGAATGCTTATTGTGGAGACAACGGAAAGTGTCAGAGTCGCCCCCTAGTTATATGATCTAGGAACCATGAATATTGCGTCTTTTCGAGGAAGAACCATTGATCTTACTACTTAAGTATGGGTTCGGAGTTTAGGTACGTTCTTGGGAAGGTGTTAGGCACCCAAGACCGCCCAACCATAAGGTTGGTCTTCTATCATTGTGTCTTATATCTTAACCTTATTAAAAGCATGTTCAATACTTGTATTCTAACTCACACACTCACTAGCATACATCTAAGCATACAACATGACATCATTATCCCAAAACAACATACCTATCTATCTATAAAGCAATAAGAAACCCAACCATAAATATATACAAACCCTAGCATACATCTGTCATGGCATCTCATCAACCTAGCATACATCTATCATGCATCACATCATAAACCCTAACATGTTATCATTATACATACCATCCACCTAACATTCATCTAGCATCATATCATATATCTGATCCAAGGCAGCAACATGTAAACATCAAAGGATCATATTGGGAACATGAAGATCATTAAGAACTCGTTGTTCGAGCAAACACATTCATGCTCGTCATCAAACCATGTTATCAAAAAATATGCATGTACATGTGAATGCATGACTTATCTTTACTTACCTTATTGCACCACAGCACCTATGGCGTCAATGAATGGACATGTGAATGAATGACATGGCATTAAAACTAAGGAACAAAAAGATAAACCCTAATCTAGCATACAATGACAAACAAACATGTGAACAAAGAGAAAGAGACTCAAAATCATATAAGATGGTTAAAACAGAGGCATATTAGGTAAAACAAACAAAGCAAAAGAAACAGGAAAATCAAAATTAGGGTTTTTGGGCACGAGTATATGTGCACATACTGTAAAGTTGTAATTTACAACTATATGTTTTGTTGGCTTTAATTCCGTGCCAAATTTGATTGTAATTATGTTCAATTTTTTGTACCCTGTATTTAATGTGGGATTTAATTGAAAGGGTTGTATGTGAGAGAGAGAATGTGAATACTTAAGCAAATTGAAGACTAAAGAGTTTTCACGGGTAGCTCGCGACTAAGCATCCCACGAAATGATGCATGTGCCCTACATATGACTAGAATTCGAAGAGTCAAGACAGATGGAGACAGCTGTGTTTCGTGAGTAGCTCGCAGGTATAGCATCTAATGCATGAAGGGTCCTACAAAGATCAAAAGAATTAGATCAAGGACCAAAAGAGCAAACACTCAACCATAGGAACCCTTCCTCATCCAAACAGAATGATTGTTTGGAATGAGTGTCTTGTGAGAAGTGAGACGAGGGTTGGAAGAGTGAGAATTAGAGATGCACATATACAAGGAGTTAAGAGCATTAAACACTTTCTTTAACAACATGCTATTTTGACTCAAATCCGATTTACCCTTTTTAGCACAACTTCCATGAAGCTCAAGTTTCTCTTTTCTTTTGATTCTTTTAAGAGCATGAAACTTAGAGCATTGAGGTCTTAAATGACCAAAGGCACCACAATGGTGACATACAATGTATTTAGGTCCACTAGGCTTTTTGGGAAGGGATCTAACCACATGTTTTTGTTCTCTCTTCAAATTATGATATTAAGGTCTTATATGACCAATCACACCATAATGGTGGCAAGTTGGAATAAACTTAGATCCATCCAAAGCCTTAGGTTGAGACCTAAACGGAGGTATTGACTTAACAGCTTTTCTCTCCACCTTTTGATTTCTTTTATGTGGAGGAATGTACACCTACCTCTGAGGTAGAACACACAATAGGCACAAACTCGAGTACCACAACATGATTGCAACAAATATTTTCATCCTTTTTAGAAATAGGTTCAACAGTCAAACACTTGGCATGCATCTTAAGAGATTCATTTTCACATTTTAGCTCATCAACAAGTTTGTTAGACAAAACAAGTTTAGCATCCAAGTCCATATTCAAACATTCAAACTCTTTTAGCTTTTCAAGAGAATTTTCAGCAAGTTTCTTATATTTTTAACCAATTTGTTGGATTCATTGAGCTTAGCAATCAAATCATCCTTTTCACAAAATAACTTGCTCAAATTCTTTTGAAACTTCTTAGCCTTTTTCTTCAAGAGTTTGTCATTTGGAATATCAACAACACCCAATGATTCAAGTAACATGTCATTATAATCATGAGGATAAACACTCATAGAGGCATTTTCACAAACACGTGGCATGCTACAATCATCAATATCCCAAACATTCATAGAGGCATGCAAAGCACTATCCATGGCAAATAAACACAAGGGGTCAAGGATCACACTTAGGTATTTAAACTACAACAAGTGTACCCGCTTCGATACCAATTGAATATTCAATTAGTGTATAAAACACCTTGAACGTTTAGACCCCCAAATTACAAATTACTAATTCAAGCTTATTATCAAACAATGTATGTGCGGAATATGAACATAAGCTTAAAACAGAATTGATAAAACAATCTAAACCAAATAAAATCACAACCACAGTAGAAATTAAATGGCAAAGATTAAGGGAAGAGAGATGCAAACACAAAGACAACATAGCGATGTGTTATCAAAGAGGAAACCGAAGTCCTCAACGTAAAACCTCTCTGTTGCCCTCCAAGTGGTTAATAATCCACTAGAGAATGAAGTTGGAATACATGAACAGCAGAAGATCCTCCAAGCCTAATCTACCCAGTGTACCTATGCCCTCCAAGCTTTTTGCTCCAACGAGGTTACTCCAAACATTTGTCTTCTCTAGCTTACCGGATTCCACTATAACCCATAGCATCAACCAATATCAATTGGTCCCTTCCTAACTGCTTCCCAAGCACCAAACAACCTCCTCACAGATGTGGGTATGGTGAGAAAAGATTTTGCCTAATATACCTCTCAAGGATGTAACAATGGAGAAGGTGAGAGTAGAGGAATTTGGAGAATCAAAGGATGAAGATTGTGGATGAGCCAATCTTATTTTTCTTTAGGGTTTCTCTCTCAAAATTCTCTCTGGAAGCTCTCTACAATACGTGGGCATAAGGGGTATTTATACTGGTGTGTGTTTGGAATGCAAAAGGTCAGTTTTTCCCAAACAGAGTGGTTTGGCGACTTGGCCTCACGACTGGACTGAGTCCCGAGTTCAAGTCGCGAGCTAACTGCCTGGCCAACTTGGGACTTTTGTCTTGTAGTGCAACCGCTGGCGTGACTCTTCAGCTCCTCTGCATGCTTCACACTTGTACCTCTTTTGGCGACTTGACAGCCACGAGCCACTCGCATGATCCAATCGCGAGTGCTAAATGCACACTCTTGAGCTTTTTCTTTACACTCTCTCACACACTACTCTTACATGATTCCCACCTAAATACAGAGTTTTTAAATGCTGAATTATAAGTAAATTTGGCATGGAATAAAGCCAATAAAATGGTTGATTAAATTCAACCTTACAATGTTTTTGTTTTGTTCTTGTATCTGTTGATCTTACTTTACTTGCTCTATTTTTGAGTGTGTTAAAAAATTTAAAAACCCATAAAAATTGAAAAATCTTCAAAAAGTTTGATCACTTGTGTTGTGTATATCACATGTAAGTTTGGCCTAGTACCTTCGTACTTACGGTGTAGTGCATTTACGAGCTTAGCCTATTATGTATGCACATATATCTTTGTGGGAGAAATCTTGAAAACTATGTGTGACTGTTCTAAATAGATCTTCAAGCTTGTCATGAATGATTGGTCAATAGTCTTGATGGTCTTGATACTTGCATAGACTTGTGCCTATATATCATCCCACCTCTATTTTTTTTTAATTTTTTTTAATTTTTAATTTTTATTTATTTATTTATTTTTTTGCAATAGAGCTTACCAAATGTAAATCTCAAAATGAAAAAGAGATTATGAGCTGCAAAAGCCTGTCGCACATACTAGTATTTGACTAGGAAAAAGGGAAAGCGACTCTTGTATTGAAATGTATGGTGCTCAAAAAGCCAAATGCTAACTCTCAATCTTGAAATATAAAAAATTTCAAGTACCGATCTCAAAATGAGATGTATTATCCAAAAAGGATCAAATGTTATGATTTATGCAGAAGCCAAATGAAAAGCTTCTATGTTTTGTAATCATTTACTTGTGGGAGGTCTTATATGCTCATTTTTATAATTGAGATAGTCCACTTGATTTAGTACCAGTTATGTATGACTTGATTGAATTGATCATTGAAGCTTAACTCTGGTCTAAGGACTATTCCACATTTGATACTCACCCACAACACACAAGACTTTGTTCAATTAATGCTTATCTCATTTGTGTGATTGTACATGTTCAAATGTGATGTGTGCTCAATTACTTGTCGATCAAACCCAAAAAGATTTTTGAGTGTTCTATTTGTTTTTGAAAGTGATTTTATACTTTTGTGCTTTTAAGTTTTTGTTCAAAATGCATTTTTGTGTTTTTCTTCAAAAACTGGTTCAGAAGCTGTTTTGCGAGAAGCTCACGACTTAGAGCTTCCCGCGAAAAGTGCTTAAGGGAAATAAATTTTTTTTTTTTAACTTCACATAGGGAGTCTTGCTACTGTCTCGCAAGTATTTTGCAACTAAACCCTTCTCGCGAAATGGTTTTAGGCAAAAAATGGAAAATTTTCAATTTCATATAGAGGCTATCGCAATTGTATCGCGACTAAAAGCTTATGTGCCTCTCGCAACTAATTTCGCGACTACCTAACCCATGAAAAACATGTGTTTTTAGTTTTATATAGCAGATGTGACAGTTTTTTTTTCAAACACTTTGTTTTTCCCTTGCATTGCCTCTCTCAAACTCCTTTCAACCCAAAATCACTTTTCTCTCTAACCCCATCATTTTTAGGCAAAAATCTCTGTAAAATCACTTCAAGGTATGTTTTCCTAAACATTTTTTTCACTTTTGTATTAAATTTTGCAGATTTTTGCTTAGGTTTTTAAAAATTTGGGATTTTCGAAAACTGGGTTGGGGTTCTTATTTTTGTGAAAATTTTTTCAAAATTTTGATTGGGTTGAATCCCATTTGCTGTGTTTATATCTGTGTTGGCCCCATGAGGCATTCTAATCATGTATTGAGCCAGATTTCATCTTGTTCATGCATTATTCATAGGTGTTGCTCATTGTTACATGTTAGGTGTTTGACAGAACGTCCTAGTGACATCCTTGTGTTGTATTGGACTCAAATGAGTTCCAATACTTGGGTTTCCTTTTGATTGAACATGCTAGACATGTTTTGATCAATGAGTGCGTGTTTTACACACTTTCCCACTTTGTGCCATGCCATGCCATGCCATGCACACATTATGCATCACCAACTGTGCTCACATGCATCAATTCATGCACACACATGCACAACACATGAACAGTCACTTAAATTTATGCATTGTGTTTATGTTTTCGTGTTTTAACTATTATAGCTTGTTGTTTTGAGTTTGTTATGCTCTGTTTTAAGTTGTTTTACTTCTGTTTTGGAACTAACTTGAATCTAATCAAGTTTTGTGTTCTGTTTTGTGTTTATGCACCTGTTTCTTTTCTTGGTTGTATGTGTAGATGTGTAGATGTCTCCTACCAAACATTTTGCGACCAAGAAGTCATCAAAATGTGCTTGCATAGATTCTGACAACTTCAAGTCTATGGAGGCAGATTTGAAGTATAATGACTGCTACAAAAGAGCCATGATTATCATGGAAAGGGTCGTGAAATTGGATACCCTTGAGGACACTTGCATAACCGCAGTGTTCAAAGAAAGGACATGGACAAAGCTCTTGAACCTGAGAGGAGTTGTGTACTCAGAGATCATCAAAGAGTTCTTCTCCAATGCTAGTGTCAAAGGAGATTATATAGACTGTTGGGTGAGACACAAAGAGTTTGTCATCACTAGGGAAAGCATTCAGGAGTTCTTAGAAGTTCGTCCTCCCTTACAGCCAATCACGATACAATATGAGGATAGATTGGAATCCATTAAGGAGATGATAAGGATACTTGGTGGTACACCGAAGAAGTCCTCCATGAACACAATACCATTCACTCCAGAGATGAGGACCTTAGCTCATGTACTGATCCATAATTTGTACCTAGTCACCAACCTCACGACACTATCCGCTCCATGGACAATCTTCTTGTATGATCTCTTTACTCACAAGGAGATTGATATATGTGGACACATCTTTCATCTGTTGAAGAAGAGCATAGAGAAGCAGAACTCCAGAACAGTCATGCCCTTCCCCACTCTCATTATGGGCCTAATTGTAAAAGCAAGGCTCAAACTTCCGAGTGGTCTCACTGTGGTTCTTAGAGATTACCCTATTGGTGCACAAATAGTGACTAGGAGCACAACTCATATCAAAGGCTCCAAAACAGATGTGTGTACGATACCACGAGATCATGTTGAGGAGGAGGGAGGAGATACAGAGGAGATTGATAGATTCACTTTTGCCCTAGAGACTTTAGCACAGCCTTCCTCTTCAGCACCTACATGAGGACCTGACAAATTTGTTCGCCTTCTTGCTAGAGTGGACCAGTTGTATACTTTGTTAGACTCCCATGTGCAGCACACCGCGGACCAGTTTGCTTATGTCCAAGGTCAGATCACTGCCTTATCCTCTCAGATTGATGATTTTTCCGTCGACCAAGGTTCAAATTCAGAGTCCGATCAGTTCTAGCCTTTTTGGCCATTCTGGTAAAAAAGGGGGTGAAAATTTTGAGGGGCAGCTTGCATAGTTTAAGGGGAGCATAGCTTAGACCTTAGATACATTGGTTTATTACAGATGGTTTACCATTGTTTATTTTGCTTTTATAACTGTTGGTTTATTATTTTTACTGCTTTTGTTTAAAGCTTTAGTACATTGTCCTTAATTTCAGTCTTATATTCAGTAGTTATGTTTATCTTAATGCTTTATAGCATTTTTTTTGTGCTTTTAAGATATTGCTAATATGTCTTAAGTACCTCACACTTGTACCCTAGTAGGATCCTATATCCTAGATGCAAATATTTCGTGTATTTTGCATTGGTTGTGTGTTGGACATGCAATTGATCATTGTGGTTGGTCTTCATTGCTTTGCATGTCCGGATGAGCATTTACTATTTAAATGTTCATTGTAGTCATTCTTTAATGACTGTTCCTGTATGATCAAGATATGCTTACATGTTTTATAGTGTTTACAAACTTGATCGCGCTTTACTTGCTCTTGTACGTGCCATGTATTCAACTTTTCATAAGCTTAATGAAAGTTTTGTTTGTGTGCAAGTGTTTCAGGTTACAGGTATATACGTCTAAGTGCTTCACAACTTCTAGATTAGGTGTGAGTGAGTTTTGCCATTGTTCCCAAACACACGTTTAAGTCTAGAGTCTGTTTTAGGGGTTTTGTCACAGAATAGCCAAAGGGGGAGATTGTAAAGTTGTAATTTACAACTATATGTTTTGTTGGCTTTAATTTTGTGCCAAATTTGATTGTAATTATGTTCAATCTTTTGTACCTTGTATTTAATGTGGGATTTAATTGTAAGGGTTGTGTGTGAGAGAGAGAGAATGTGAAAACTCAAGCAAATTGAAGACTGAAGAGTTTTCGCGGATAGCTCGCGACTAAGCATCCCACGAAATGATGCAATTGCCCTGCACATGACTGGAATGCAAAGAGTCAAGACAGATGGAGACAGCTATGTTTCGCGAGTATCTCGCGGGTAAGGCCTTCCCGCGAGACACTTACGAAACATTTTGTTTTGCCAGACTATGCTATATGATACACACTTTCTGTACCCACACTATATATACCCACATTACCCACAAATGTTGAGGAGTGCTTCAGAGAGAAAACCCTAGCCACAAACCTTGAGAGTTAAAGATTGTTATGCCCACATTTCTCTACACAATTGCTTGTGGATTTTTCTCAACTCCTACCTCTCCATTTCCATACCATTGAGAGGTTGATAGCCCAGGCACTTACCACACATTTTCAGAGTGTCAAGTGAGATTTTGGTACTGTTGGGAAGCATTGGAAGAAGCCAGGCTTTGGCGGATACAATCGGGAGTATTGTGGGATCTGGAGAGCTAGACAAGATGCGATTCCGAGAAGCCTTGTTGGAGTAGGAGCTTAGAGGGCTTAGGTACATCGGGTAGTTTAAGCTTGGAGGGTTTCTTGCTAACCCATGTATCCCAACTGATTGTCTAGTGGATCGATTATTGCTTGGAGAGCGGCGGAGAGGTTTTTCACTGAGTTCTACGGTTTCCTCTTCGATAACACATCGGCGTGTTATCTTGTGTTTGCATTCTTCTTCCTTACTCTTTTACCTTTCATTTTACTACTGTGTTATAATGATTATAGGTTAGAATAGCTTGTTTGTTTATCCGCTCGCATTTACTCTATTCTGCACTTAGTATTAAGTTAGAGAAAAATCAATCGAGCCATAACTTTAATTTGGGGGTCTAAATAGCTCTCGTGTTTTCACACATTTTCAAGCATTCACATACATAGGCCTACATATGTAGTCTAGTTATATGCGTACGCATACTTTAAGCCTGCGTGTGCATTCAAAATTATGCGTACGCAGACACAGCTGAACCCTAACCCAAAAAATAAACAAGCAGAAAAACAGAGCAAGACTTGAAAGCTTAAATGTATTATTCTAACATGCTTAAAAAATATAAAGAAAGTATAAAATTAACCTAAACAAACATATATAAATATAAACTAAGCAAAGAAACAGATTAAAACATAACAAGAAGGCAGAAAAGAAAAGGAAAAGAAAAAGAAAGAGTTAAGCTCAATACCTCAAACAAGAAGCTTTTCAAGCTCGATTTTGACCATTCCCCTTAGTCAATCTATTCACAAATCAATAAAAATGTGATTAGTAATCTTAAACACAAAGGAACAAGGCCAGAAAAGACCCTAATCAAATAAAATTGACTTGAGGATGTTTTGTGAAAAACTCCTTCATTGATTCACTATTTCTAGTGAATCTTAGGTTTTCCCTTAGGATTTTTCTCTATCTTTTGAAAAGGTACCATGTAAGGCTTTTTATAGTTGAAAAATAGGGGTTTGGAACAGCTCTTAGATAATGTGGGATTCATTCCAAACCTCAATCTTTAATGCAAAAAAACTTGCCTTTTTTATATCTCTAAAACCCTAGTAGCATACGCAGACTTATGCCTGCGTACGCTGTGTGTGGCTTGCGTATGCAAACCGTGGGTTTTCTTTGGCCTTTATTTTCAAAAAATATATTTTTGCTCATTAAAAGTTATATTTTCCTTTTTAACTCCTCTCAAGTCAATTTTACATCTGATTGGGCCCTAAACCAACCTTGGGCCTTGGAATTTGGGCATTACTAGGGAATTGGGTTCGCATGCGGTATCTACAAATGTCACTCTTTTGATTCGTGAGCTTCGCTAACGGAATCAAAAGAATAAGAGACAAAAAAATTTTGTTTTGATGTATGCCTTGGGCCCAACCCACGCATGCGACACACATGATGCATACATGGGGTGAGGTGCAACTCCGAAAAGATGCATGGGATTCGTATGTCTGAATTCCCACCTTTGTTACTTGAGAAACGAGCAATAACAGGTTCACTATACCAGAACCTATTTTGCCAATTTCAAGCAAAGGCGAGTGACTCACTATCTTAGAGTCACTTAAAAAGAAAAACAAAGGGTGCTTTTACGAGCTAACCCAATAAACAAGGATCCATTTGGGGCTCTTGCCTTAAACTTCTCTAGGTGGTACTCATTTTCTATCTCCATTTTTACCTATACTGGTAAGGCTCTTGCCTCTGGGTGACCTTGGTCTCTTTCTATATCTCTATCTCTACGTCTACCTTTTCTACTATTCCTGCATATTCAATTCCCGAAGGATATGTGCATGAGTAAGGGATGATAAGGAAAAACTCACTGAGGAGTAGGATGGTGTATGATCTATTGGGGAAAAACCTTCTGCTTCCTTTATGGCTCACTATGGATGGTAAGGAAAAATTCGCTAAGGAGTAGGATGGTACATGATCCATTAGGGAAAAATCTTCTATTTCCTTCATGGCTCACTGGGGATGATAAGGAAAAACTCGCTGAGGAGTAGGATGGTACATGATCCATTGGGGAAAAATCTTTTGTTTCCTTCATGGCTCATTGAGGATTATAAGGAAAAACTCATTGAGGAGTAGGATGGACTCGCAGAGGAGTATGGTGACTCGCGGAGGAGTAGGATGATGGACTCACGGAGGAGTATGGTGATGGACTCTTGGAGGAGTAGGATGATGGACTCGTTGAGGAGTAGGATGATGGACTCGCGGAGAAGTATGGTGATGGACATGTGGAAGAGTATGGTGATGGACTCACGAAGGAGTATGATGATGGACTCACTAAGAAATATGGTGATGGACTCATTGGGGTGTATGGTGATGGACTCACTAAGGAGTAGGATGATGGGCTTGCTGAGGTGTATGATGATAGACTTGCTGAGGAGTAGGATGATGGTCTTGCTGAGAAGCTTGGTGGTGATGTTTGACCTACGAGGAAGTCTTTGATGGTGTGTAGACCGCTAAGGAGAGATAACTTGCCGAGAAGTTCAGTGGAGTGTAGCCTACTGGGGGAGAACTTTCTTCTTTTTCTTTCTAACTTACTGTGGACTAACGTTGATTCCACTCATGAGGGAGTTTTATCGACTCTATTAAGGAAATTTTATTTTGCAACTCTCGAAAGTGTTGCCTTTATGCCTTTGGACCCACAGAGGAGTCCTTCTATGATACCAAATTTTGCTATGGATTTGAGTGATGGTCTTAAATTACCAGGGAATTTGTGTTAGAAAAACACATGGAAAATACAGTTTTGTATCTCATACTAAAATACGCAACGGAATATAAATGGATTTACTTCATTCATGTGAGATAGCATGTAATGTCTAAGTTTTAGAAACAAAGAACAAGAAAGCATACCTTGATGTAGTGAAATTCAAAACAAACGAAGATTGGACTTGAGATGCCTTTCAATCTTCACTCCAATTCCACAATGTGCCCAAGTTGTGTGGTCTCTCAATCAGTTTTATATGTAATCTTTCAAAAGATAACCAAGTGTTTCCCTTAAGAAGAACTCAGAATCTTTCTCCTTTTTAATCATACATATATTTTTGCACTTGGTAGTTACTTTATTTAATAACTCTTATTAAATAAATAAATGATTATCTAATTGGGTTAGCCTTTTGGGTTAGCTCAATTGGGGTTTAGTGTGTGGCTTGGAGTGGGACCCAAAGAGACAAATAAAGCTCTAGCTCCAATAGGCTTTAGACTTATCTGTCAACTCTTGACAAGCCCAAAGTTACCATTAATTATATATAACTCCACTATATAAATATAATTGTACTTTAGCCCTTATTAATAAATTATATCCCAAGACTTTATTAAATATTTAACCCCTTCGTGAAAATATATGTAGTAATACAAAGTCATAATGTGTAATTGTCAGTTTGAAAATTACTACCTCTTGATTCTTGAGTACCCGGTTTAATCCTTTAAGTTATTTGTATATATTTTATGAAATCTAATTTCATAAAATAAAAACTTTAGTAACTCTTTACTAAAGTGGTTAGGACTAACACTTTGAATAACCAAACTCATTAAATTTATCTCAACGGAATATTTTATATCTCTATAAAGAGATTATGAATTCCATCTTGAAAATATGTGTTCCTTCAACATTACGTGTGGTTGCCTAACATACTAAGATTTTGACCGTTTATCTAAATCTCACTCCTGATATATTAAAGCAATCTACATTTTATGATTGGGTTCACTATTCCCTCAGGATTGAGAGTTTATGTAAATGAGAAGTTGTGAGATTTATTATTCGTTTGACAGTTATTAATAAAATGATAAATCTCACAGCATTCCAGTTTAATATATTTTATACACTTAAAACACATTAACATATCAACTAGAAGTCTCCACTTCCGTGATCAAGATAAATCATCTTAATTGACATGTTATAGTCTTCACAGATGAAATGCCCAATTTCATCACTGACTACGAACTAAGATTTTGAGTATACAAAGAACTTGTGATTTATATCTTCTGTGACTAAATCACATAAATCACATACTATGCATCTCAAGAACTATATAATAATTTCCAAACATTCATGCTACCATTATTTTAGATAATAATAAAACAAGCTTACTACATAGAACATAATGTCATACATGGCATACAATAGGATTTTAGGGCACTAATCCTAACAATATAATGGACTAATTGTGACCTACAAGGAAGTCTTTGGAGATGTATGGTCCACTGAGGAAAATCCTTCTATTTCCTTCATGGTTCGCTAAGGAGTTCGTGTTAAATCTACCCACAAGGGGAGGTTTTATCGACCCCATGGGAGAGTCTTCTTTACAACTCTTGGGAAGGTTTCTTTGTGCCTTGGACCCACGGGGGAGTTCCTTTATGTTGATGATCTTAACTCACTGGGAAATTGGTGTTGGTTCTACCCAAACCTTTCACATCAAAGATCTTAAGTTTGCTTATCTTGGACTTAGAATCAAGGAAACACAACAAGAATGGCTACTATCCTAAGCCAAGAAAACCCATCACATCATATTATCATGTTATCATCACATCAACAACACATCATGAACATAACAAGGATGGCTACTATCCTAAGCCAAAAGAAGACTCATCACATCATATACACATAATCAACCAAAGAGTCTAAGTTTGCTATCTTGAACTTAGAATCAACACAACATCAACCAAAGAGTCTAAGTTTGCTATCCTAAACTTAGAATCAAAGGCACACCACAAGAATGACTACTATCCTAAGCCAGAAACACATCTACCCTAAGCCAGAAACACATCAATGCATTATGACATCAGATCATCGTAAAAATGCTTAAAAGACTCAACACTGCACATCTAGGAATCATCATTCAAGACACACATTATTTATTTCCAGAAAAGTTCATTATTTAAGGAATTCATCATTTAAATCCATCAATTTTTGAAAAGTTAATTCCATTTTTGAAATTTCTCTTGAATATTTGAAGCTTGAAATATTTTCTTTTGAAATTCTCCTAAAACTTTTGAAATTCATGACTTTTTTCTTAAGTACCAATCTCTTTCTTGAACTTTGAATCTGTTCTTAAGTGATATCCTCCTTGAAGTTTTGAACACCTCTTTGGAATCTTGAAATTTTTTGAATCTTTTGAACTTTTTACAACAATTAGGTCTCATCAACACGATGGGTTACATCAGGTTTAGTCCAAACACATCAGGACGGAACCAAACACAACGGGTCACTTCAGGTTATATCCAAACACATCAAGATGAAACCAATCACATCAGGTTTGGTCCAAACACATCAGAACAGAACCAATCACAACAGATCACATCAAGTTTGGTCCAAACACATCAAGATAGAACCAATCACAGTGAGTCACATCAAGTTTGGTCCAAACATATCAGGACAAAACCAATCACAATGAATTACATCAGGTTTGGTCCAAACACATCAGGACTGAACCAAGCACATGTTACATCATTGCTTTTAATCTTTTTTTCATAATTTATTTTTTTCTCATCATTTATTTTTCTCTTCTCATCTTTTCATTCTTGCTACTGATCTTTTTTTCTTTTTTCCTTTTTTTTTTCTCCCTCTTCCATCTTCTTTTCTTTTATCCTCTCTCTTCTCATCTTCATCTTTATCCTTTCTTTTTCATCTCTTATTTTCCAATTCCTCATTTCTTTTTTAATCTTCATCTTACGTTCTTTCTTTTTTTAGAGTATTAACAAGAAAGAGTTGATTAAGCCAAGGGTTCATTGTATTCTTTTCTTTTACAGGGGTACATATTTATTTAAACAAATCATTTATTCCTTAATTCTTTTTTTTCCTTTTTTTTTTTGCATCTTTTGCCTTTGGATGACCATCAATTTCCTAGAATTCCTAACACCTCTAGATAAAGATCGAAGGTAGTTGAAAGAGATTCTAGACAATAAAGTTTCAACACGACAAGAGTTTTGAGAAGAATGAATATTTATGAACACAACAAGTTGGAAGAGACTTTAGACCAATGAGATTTCAAACACGACAAGGTTTTTGAGATAGTGGAGCACAACAAGATTTGAATACAAAGAGGAACTTGAAGAAAATTCGGAGGAGTTGAAGAAAGGAGGTAAAGAAGCAAGGGATCATGGATCTATATGATTTTGCATATCAATGTGTATTCTCTTTGAACTAATTTTGCATGAATTACATGCCATCTTCATTGATTAGTCCAATTACGAATTTAAAATTCAATCATCTCTAATGAACTCGATCATTGTCCTTGTTTGAAAATGCACACCTCAATTCTCTCATTTCTCTCTTCTTGTATTCTCCTAACTCATCTCTCATGTATGATCAATTTTCTCTTCATCATGGTTGCTATAGCTTGGAGTTAGTCTCTTCTTCCCTTGTATGTTCATTTCTTTTTCATTTCCATTCACGATTTGCCGCTAGCTTAGAGTAAGTTCACCATTATCCTTGATGCTCTTCTTCTCTTCTTTTTAAGATGCCTTAACTTTTTCCTAGGCCACCCTTTCAGGTTTTCAGCCTAACGGGACTTTCTTCTTTCTTTCTTTTCTTTCTTTTTCCTTTTCACTTTTTTTGTTTTCACTACTAAGGCTAGGTTTTCCAAGATTTGTAGGACTAAACAATCTCAACTAATCAGAGAGGACTTGTTCATGGACCATAACGAGGCTAGGATTCTAAGGCTTAAGAAAGAGAAGATATTTGAGGCTCAAAATCAATTATGTTCACAAGGTATCCTAATTGCCAAGGATTACTACTCATCTCGTGCTTGCATCATTTTCTTCTCTTCATCTATTCTTTCCTTGCCCCTTTAGATTTTCATCATCATTTTCATTTTCTTTCCTTGTTTCTTTTATCTCCCACTTTCTTTTCTTTCTCTTTTCTTTGTTTTTCTCTCTTTTTCTATGCCCCTTGTTGGAAAAAAGGGCTATTCTTTCACCTATAAATCATCCGCACATCCCTCTATCATTTATCCACAAAACTTGCCCCTAGTACAGGGTTGATACTTTCCAATATTAGAGTATGCCCCTAGTGTTAAGGGTAACCCTTTCAAATCATCATCTCTTAATAACATGCCCCTAGTGTAAGGGGTAATCCCTTGGCATGGGTATAAAGAAGGAATTCATCTAGGCTCAACAGGGTTAGCAAGTGCAAATAATCTCTCATTGTAACAAAGGGCAGTAGAAAGATGGCCTATCATCCTTTCAACCTTGATTGCTTAGCCTTTATAAACCTAGGTTAGCCTTTTCATCTCATCAAGTTCTTATCATTGTAGTGTCATCCATGCAAAAACAAATCATTCAATCAATTGTTCTTTCCTATCTTTGAACTCACTCATGTCTTGTGCTTCAAGAAATCTCTCATCACTTATTCTTGTGTACTCTTTCACTTGATCAAAATCTTTTTTTATTTCTCTCTATCTCTCACCCTCTTTATCACTTTCATACTTACTCTTATGACCGAATGAACTAGGACAATCTCCTCTTTCGATTCCTTATTTGGATTAACCAATGTTTTAGGTTTAAAGATTCATTCATTTTAAAGCTAGCAAAAAGAGATCACATGATACACATTGTATTTGAATGGCCAACTTTTTTGAAAGTGAAATAACATTGATTTGAGAATTCAAAGGAACATGACTCAACAACAAGACATCTTAAACAAAGACTCAATAACACAATAAAGGGAAAGACTCAACAACACAACATTGAGAAATAGTCTAATAGACTTGACAAATTAAAGATACGACAATTGAAAAAGACTTAACAAAATTGAAATGGCTCATCCTCTAGCAAAAGTATTCTCATGGGCTAAATCTCTTAAGCACACCCCTTCATTCGATCTTGCTTCATCTATGGAATCTTGGCTTGGCAATCACCCCACCATCGATCAAGTCTTGAATCTCATTATTCAACTTAAAGCAATTATTTGTCTTGTGTCCTAGCTTTTGGTGAAAAGCACAATACTCATTCATGTTCCAAGTGCTTGGGATTGGAACTGGAAGAAGAGTAGGTTCAAGTGGCTTAAGGTAACCCTTCTCAGATAAGATTTCAAGGGCCTCTGACAACAACATGTGAATGTCATCAAATTCCCTTTTCTTTTTAGGGGTGTCTTTGGCAATAACTTTCTTTCTTTCTTTCTTTTGGCTTGCCAAAAACATCCTCGCCTTGTGGGTCATGTATTTCATCAAGCCTTTGTAGTTGAGTCCTTATATCCTTCATTAGCTCCTCCATGCGAGCAAGTGTCTTGCTTATGATGTCGATACTTTCATTCGTGCTCGTCATTGCTTCTTGGTATTTTCCTTAGTAAGTAGATCTTGACAAGGCTAGGGATATGCTTTGAGATTATCTTAAGTGTCCTTGAAAATGAATTTGATCAAATAAACATGTGCTCCCAATGTCTTTTAAAGTTTTGGACCCATCAACTTTTCCCGCTTGCTTCAAAATGTGGACTACATGTATGCCTCATTCGTATTCTAAGTCTTGTATCATTTCATTATCTTGAACTTAGAAATATAATAAGCTATATCAAAATTTTAAAATTCATGTCTTCCACTATGCTGAGAGCCTAATTACATCATTCACACATCTCGCCATCTCTCGTTCCCTCATTTGAATCCAAACCCAACATTCTTTCTTTCTTTTTCTTTTTCTTTGATTTTTTTTCTTTAGGCTTTGAATCCAATTACAAGTCACTCTTCTCGCCCTCTCATCCTTTGGGCTTAAGCATAGATTGTTCATGAATTTTGTAAGGTTAGTCCACATCCTATGCTCTATTTGACCTTATGAAAATGGTCTCATCAAACAATTTAAACACAAAGATCAATGCCCCATTTGTAATGCAAGCCCAACATATTTTGGAATTTTTTTTTTTTTTTTTAATGAAAAACTTATTTGAACTTGTATTTAAAATGAGCCATGACATTTAGAAGTCCACATGTTTTTTGCTTTTTCCTTTTCTTTTGGATTTTTTTTTATTTTTTATTTTTTGAAAAAAGGGTGATCAAATTTTATCTCAACACATCAAAGTCTTTTACTTGTCCCTTTGAATATTCACTCTCTCTCCTCATGAAGGCCTTGCCCCTAGTTTCAAAACCAATTTTTTTTTAAATGGGCCTTGCCCCTAGTTCAAAGGTTCAAGCCATTTTGCTGTATTCTCAAATGGGCTTTCCCCTTAGTTCAAAGGGTTTTGACAATTGATTCAAAAAGATTTCATCTTTTAATCCTCATTGGGCTCTTGCCTTGGTGAGCCTAGCCATGTCTTTGGGATTTAGGGCTTCAAAACTTTCCCAAAGCATGGATGGGTTCGACATCTTTTCAATAAAGCCTATAACATACTCAAGATCTTGGGCTTTCTTGCTTTTGAAAAAGATTTTTGAACTTTGACCCAAAAGCTAGGGTATGTTATGGCTTTATAGTCCAATACCTTCCTCCAAAGTCTATGATATATTCATGAACTTGGGCTCTCTTGATTTGGAATTTTTTTGAATGGGCCCAACACTTAGGGTATATCATCTTTCATCTTCTTTTTGAATTTTTCTTTTCAAAACTTTTTTCATTTTTATTATTTTTTATTTTATAAAAACTTTTCCATCTTTTTTTTTTTTTTTTGAAAATTCATCTCTTGAAAGAAAAATATTTACAAAAGTTAAAAAAAAAAAAAAAAATCTTTCCCTTTTTTTTTATACAAGACAAAATTCTACTTTAGTCTAATCTAAGTGTATATGTGTGTGAAAGTCCCTCATGGAGACTTAAACCCCGGCCCTTGCCTCCCACACTTCACAAGCAATTATACTTGTGGAGTGACTGTCGCACCAAGGGTGTGCCATGGTTTTAAAAAATCTTTCCTTACTTTCCTTAAAAATCTTTTTCTTTGCAAAAAAATTTCTTTCTTGAAATCTTTTATTTTGTAAAAGATTGTTTGAAAATTATACTTCTAAAAAAACATAATAAAATTATTTACAATATATTTGTTTCTTGAAAACTTTTCTTCATTTTTTTTGAAAATTCAACTCTAAAAATAAAAAATATTCACAAAAGATTTTTTTTTTTTTTTTACATTCTTTTCCTTGAAAATTTTTTTCCTTGCAAAATATTTCTCTTCTTGAATTCTTTTTCTTCACAAAAGATTTTTTGAAAATTTTGCTCTTTTAAAAATATTTACAAAAGATTTTTTTTTTTTTTTTTAAATTTTTCTTCTTTGCCTTTTTTTTTTTTTTTTTTAATTCCTTTCTTAAAGAATTTACTAAAGATTTTTTTTTTAATTCTTTTCCTTGAAAAAGTTTTTTTGCAAAACATTTCTTTTCTTGAATTCTTTTCCGTCGCAAAAGATTTTATTTTATTTTTTTAAATTCCACTTCTAAAATAATATTACAAAAGATTTTTTTCTTTTTGTTGAAAACTTTTCTTCTTTGCAAAAGAATTTCTTTTATTGAATATTTTTCTTTGCAAAAGATTTTTTGAAAATATTTACAAAATATTTTTTTTTTCTGAACTTTTCTTCTTTACAAAAGATTTTTTTTGAAGTTGCCCTTTCGCTAGAACATATTTTTGTCCTCCTTTCAAAGCCTATGAATCTCTCATCATTTTGGGCCTTGGCAAACAACAAGGAGACCCAAGATTAGGAAAGTTTATATTGACTTTGTAGGATGTTGGATGCTAAGTCCATAACACATTGAACCAAAGTTCTCCTTTTCAAGAGGCCTTTTGATTTGGGCTTATGATAGCAACTAAGCTATGGTCTTATGAACCTTTCAAGTAAAGACATTCCTTTGGACTTTGGAATAAGTCTCTCATATGTGAGGATTTTTTTTTTCTTTTCGTCCCAATATCTTAGGGTTTACCATAACTTTAGGTCCATCCCTTCCATTTTTACGTCTTTTATTTGTTCCTTAGAATTTGGTGAACACATGATATATGGTTGAACAAACAAGAGATATATAAAAGGTATCCTTCGTGATAGAGTCTAGGATCTCTCTAGTGTGGGTAGGCTCCTTAAGGCTAAAGGGATAAGTAAGTAGGTTACTCACAACTAGTTGGACTATGATTCCAACTAAGGGCCTAAGTGGACCCCATAGTGGATTGGTAGCAAACCTTTAACATACTCAAAGCCCATTATAGGCAATGGCACCGATTGTGAGTTGGTGGGATGAACTTCGGAAGATTTGGGCTCGAATGGAGCCTTCCATCTTCCCACTCATCACCAACTAAGGTTGAGGGACAAAAGAAACCAAGTGGTGTATGTGCAAACAAGTATTGAAATAGCTTTTATTAAGGTTAAAATATATGACACATAGGAATTAAACTTATTGTCTCCAGTGGAGTCACCATAGTGAAAACAACAGAAAGTGTCGGAGTCGCCACCTAGTTATATAGTCTAGGAACCATGAACATAGCATCCTTTCGAGGAAGGACCATTGATCTTACTACCAGAGTATGGGTTCGGAGTTTAAGTACATTCTTGGGAAGGTGTTAGGCACCCAAGACTGCCCAACCCTAAGGTTGGCCTCCCATCATTGTGTTTTATATTTTAACCTTATTAAAAGCATGTTCAATACTTTTATTCTAACTCACACACACATCAGCATACATCTAAGCATACAACATGGCATCAATATCCTAAAACAACATACCTATCAATCTATAAAGCAAAAAGAAACCCAACCACACATATTTACAAACCTTAGCAAACATTTATCATTACATCTCATCAACCTAGCATACATCTATCAAGCATCACATCATAAACCTTAACATGCTATCATCATACATACCATCCACCTAACATTTATCTATCATCATATCATATATCTCACCCAAGGCAACAACATGTAAACATCAAAGGATCACATTGGGAACAAGAAGATCATTAAGAACATGTTGTTCAACCAAACCCACTCATGCTCATCATTAAACCATGTTATCAAATAATATGCATGTACATATGAATGCATGACTTACCTTTACTTATCTCATTGCACCACAACACCTATGGCATCAATGAATGGACATGTGAACGAATGGCATGGCATTAAAACTAAGTAACAAAAAGATGAACCCTAATCTAGCATGTGTACACAGGCCAGTGGTATGCATATTGTTAGGCCAAGAATGTATTAACATCTTTGGTAACTTAATCAATTAATTTAGCCAAGTGAAATTAATTAGATTCAATTACATGCAATAAGCATGGTAGCACAAACAAATCACCAACTAAGTTAAATGCTGGGTAAAATAAATTTGACATAGGTGATTTGTTTACGAATAGGAAAACCACTGAGGCAAAACCCCACTGGGTGAATTTTAGGTCACCACTCCCAAGAATCCACTATTATCAAAACAAGCGGTTATAAGTAAAGGAATCCCAGTACCTTATACCAACCTACAATTGAACCCTTACTTCAATACACAATTGGACTTGTAATGTAGTGATAATCTCTCCTTTCAATGGATGGCTCCAAGTACATGACTAACCAATCGATGCACGGATCCTAGTACGTGACTAACACACCAACTTGAGAAAGATGTTCGCTGCAAAGTTCTTCAATTCATCCAAGCTGTATGTTTTTAAGACCCCTTAAACGTAAATAGATTAACCTAGTTATTTATCCAAGTGATTAACTTAGGTAAATTATGCAAATCTAGGTTAACACAGATAAATCATGTCATTGAAACAATGCGGAAAATAAAGAACACAACGATATGATAACCCAAGAAAACCAAACCAATAAAAAACCTAGGGAGGATTTAACCTAGCTATTCCTCAAGGTAAAATAGATCCACTATGAAAGAATTGAAATTTTACAATAGCAACATAGACCACTAACATCCTATTGCTATCTCGAGTAAAAAACTTACTACCACGACCATGTGACAGTTCCGAGTCCACAGACTACTTCTTTCTTAGATTCACAACAACCACAAGTACTCCTACTTGTGTTTCTCTTTAAGCTCTTTATGCAACAACTGAAACGATCACCAAGCTCTTGACATAATCTCGATCTTGATAACCCTAAGTATGTATAAAGGTAAACACCTCTAGATTTCACAAGAGATTCATACACACAGCATAAACAACAACAATAAAATGTGGCTAGGGTTTTTCCTTTTATACTTAAGGCAAAATATTAAACCTTACACGTCATATGGGCTTGGGCTTAAGTTGGAAAATTCTACAGAAAAACAATTTGCACGAGCTTCGATTGATTGAGTCTAATTTTCGATCAATCGAGCTTTGTAGATTTACATAATAAATCCTGTAGTACACTCGATTTCAACTTTACACAGAAACACACTTTGAGCAACCTAAATCTAAACTAAATGTTTTGATCATGGTTTGCCAACATTACACATGGAAGTTCTAATACATTAGTTCCTAATTTCTTAGAACCTAATACAAACGATGAAAATCAAGAAGCTCCTTGGTTACAAAACCCTCGGCACAAAAATGCAGTAGCTTCTTCAAAAGAAAGATGAACCAGGGCAAATTGTCTCTAGTCATAATTTGAGTGAATAATCACTTTGCATCAAGTTGCATCACCATTGACAGCCCTTAAAATAATCCTTATATATGTCTAGGGTTGTGAGAAAAGACACCCTACACAAATAGCTTGGATATGCGGGAAAAAAGATCTAGAAATTTGAATTTTGTAATTCTTAATAGATACAGCTTCTGTCAAGAGGTGTCGAGAATCACATATTAAATCTTGATAGATACATATGTTGAGCTATCTGTCGAGTTTTAGTGAACAACACTTTTTTACTTGATTCTTGGATAGATTTGCATGGCTTCAATACTAGACTTGAACTCACGTTCCTTGAAGTATTAAACACATCCCAGATCTACCCAAATACACATAAAGTGCGTTTTTTCAAAGGATTAGCCAAATTTATATGACATATGTTCTAACAAGTTATACATATGTTTAACATGTACGCATACTTTAAGTCTATGTGCGCATACAAAAGTATGTGTACGTAGACACGCCTGAACCCTAACCCAAAAAACAGACAAGTAGAAAAACGGAGCAAGACTTGAAAGCATAAATCTATCAACCTAACATGCTTAAAAATATAAAGAAAGCATAAAACTAACCTAAACAAACATATATAAATATAAACTAAGCAGAGAAACATATTAAAACATAACAAGAGGGTAGAAAAGCAAAGGAATAGAAAAAGAAAGAGTTAAGCTCAATACCTCAAACAAGAAACTTTTCAAGCTTGATTTTGACCGTTCCCTTCTGTCAGTCTATTCACGAATTAATAGAAACGTGATTAGTAATCTTAAACTCAAAGGATCAAGGCCAAAAAGGCCCCAATCAAATAAAATTGACTTAAGGATGTTTTGTGAAAAACTCCCTCTTTGATTCACTATTTCTAGTGAATCTTAGGTTTCCCTTAGGATTTTTCTCTGTATCTTGAAAAGGTACCATGTAAGGCTTTGTATAGTTGAAAAATAGGAATTTAGAATGGCTCCCAAACGTGTGGGATTCATTCCAAACCTCAATCTTTAATGCATAAAACTTGCCTTTTTTATGTCTCTAAAACCTTAGTTGCGTACGCAGACTTGTGCTTGTGTACGCAATGTATGGCTTACGTATGCAAGTTTGTGCCTGCGTACACAAATCGTGGGTTTTCTTTGGCCTTTATTTTCCAAACATATATTTTTTCTCATTAAAAGTTATATTTTCCATTTTAACTCCTCTCAAGTCAATTTTACATCTGCTTTGGCCCTAAACCAACCTTGGTCCTTGGAATTTGGGCATCATTGGGGAACGGGAGCTCGAGTTGTAAGGAGTACAAAATGCGGTGTCTACACTTACTCAAAGATAATGTTAAAGTAGAGTGCATCACAACCAAGAAGCTTGATAATGTTCTTTCATCTCAAAAGCCTTTTTCAAACAAAACCGGACTAGGTTACACTAGTGAAGGAAGTTCAAGTGAATAACCGACAAGGGAGATGAAATTTGTATCGACAAAAGTTGTAGAAAAGCCCATGATTGAGATCCCTATTGTTGAATAGAAGGACATTGAGCCAAAATCAAAGACAAAAGGAAAGTCACTGCCTAAGAGTCAAAGGGGACCTCAAGTAAAGCATTTTTGTCACCATTGTGACATTCGAGGGCACACAAGACTAAATTGCTTCAAGCTTTGAAATGAAAGAAGAATGCAAGGAGGAAAGCAAGTTAAGGGAGAAAATGATGGTCAACTCATTGAAGATGTCATGGAAATGCTTAAGAACATCTCATCATGCCTAGCTCACCCCGAGGTTTGAGAGTTATGTTGATCATACCCCTCCGTCTAAGGATCTCAACCAAAGCACTCGTGCGGTGTGGGTTAAGAAGGGTACTTATGCATGATTCATCCACTATATCCATGCATTAATACTTCCTATGTCTTAGGGTCATAGTATCATGCATAATGCCATGTGCACTCTTCTTGCTATAATGCTTCTCCTTTAGCATGTTTCTTTTAATGTTT
The DNA here is from genome assembly GCF_932294415.1 of Quercus robur. NCBI lineage: Eukaryota > Viridiplantae > Streptophyta > Magnoliopsida > Fagales > Fagaceae > Quercus > Quercus robur. The sequence goes on along the minus strand of NC_065534.1, from coordinate 42,328,638 downwards.
TTTGTTTAAAAGATTGTTTTAATTGTTGATCTTACTTTACTACTTTTGTTTTGTGTGAGTAAAAAATCCAAAAAAAACTCATAAAAAGTATTTAAAAAAATCCCAAAAAGGTTTGATCGCTTGTGTTGTGTTATATCACATGTGAGTTTGGCCTAGTACCTTCGTACTAATGGTGTAGTGTATTTATGAGCTTAGCTTGTTATATATGCACATATTGAATGTGAGTGAAATCTAGAAATCTATGCTTGATTGTTGTAAATTGATCTTCAAGCTTGTCTTGAATGTCTAGCCAATAGTCTTGTTTGATCTTGATACATGTGTAGACTTAATCCTATATATCTCCTCACTTTTTCTTTTTTCTTTTTTTAATGTCAAAAAGCTCTTCAAACGTCAATCTCTAAAAGGAGAAAGAGCTGAAAAAGCCTTGCTTCGAAAACTAGTTAGACTATGAAAAGGTGGAGCAAAAATGTATTCAAAATGTATGATGTCAAAGCCAAAGGCTTATTCTTCAAAGAAATATCAAAAATTTCATGGCATCATTGCTCAAAAATTGAGTTGTATTGATCAAAAAGTATGAAAAATGGAAGTTAAATGAAAAGCTTTCAATCATTGTAAACACTTTGGTGAGGAGTCATATATGTTCATTTCTACTAGTGAGATAGGTCACTTGACTTCATGCTATTTGTGTATGACTTGATTGAATTGATCATTGAAGCTTCATACTAGACTATGGACTAATTCATACTTGATACCCACATACAACACACAAGTCTAATGTTCAATGAATATCTATTTCATTTGTGTGATTGTACGTGTTTAAATGTGATGTTTGTATGCTTAATTGCTTGATGATCAAACTCAAAAAGATTTTTGAGTATTTTATCTGTTTTCGGAAGTGATTTTTGTCACTTTGGTTTTGAAAGTTTTTCTTAAAATGTCAAATTCTTTGTGTTGAAAAACTTTGTGTTTGGTCATTTTGCGACTCCTTTCGCAAGTGGTTCCAAGTCGCAAGATTTTTAAGGAATTTCAATTTCTTAAAAATTTCAAGCAAAGAGTTTCACTGCTCCCTTGAGTGTGCTTCGCGGCTCAGCCCTGACCCGCGAAATTCTACCCTGTGCATCTGCATATTTCACGAAAGACAGTGTTTAATGAGCTTAAAATTTTAGTTTTTGAAAATCCTTGTCTTTATGCACTCAGCAACTCCCACCCATAAAAACTCATTTTCTCATCAAATCTCAACCAATCTTCCTTGCATTTCAACTCTAATACTCCTCAAATGTATTTTCTAACACATATCCTTTATCTATTCCTTTCATTTTGTCTTAGATTACTTAAAAACTAGGGTTGGGGTATAATTTTTGTTGGGTTGGGAAAACTTACTTTCTTGCAAAAGAATTTTAAATTTTGTTAATTGAGCTTAGTCCCATTTGTGTTGCTGTTGTTTATGTTGGTCCCTTGTGGCATTTTAACATGTATTTGAGGCATATTTTCATATGTTCATGCATTTTTTCTCATATAGTGTAAATGGACTCCAATGAGTACCAAACTTTGGAGATTGCCATGTTTACTTAATTGTAACATGTTTCTATCATTGCTTGTGTGTTTTACACACTTTTCCCTATGAGTACTTGTTCATGCTTTGCTCATGCATTGCACATGCACACTTGATGCACACACATTATCATAATTGACATGTCATGCATATTTCATGCTTTTTGTCTAATTAGACTTCTAGCATTGTTTTCATGTCTTTGTGTTCTAGTTTATGCTCTTTTACTTAGTTATTTAAGAGTTGTTTTCTTGGTTTTTGTACTAACTTGCATTTAATCAAGTTTGTTGCCATTTTTGTGTATGGTTTTGTTTGTTTCTTTTTGTAGATGTCTCCTTGCAAGAAAACCACTGTCAAGAAACCTCTTAGGCATCAATGATATGAAGAGCATCGCTTCTGAAATAGAGATGCATTTGAGGTATTCTCGAAATTCTATAAGGAATTTGTTATTATTATGGAGAGAGAGGTGGACCTTGAGTCTCTTCAGAACACCTTCATTCTTGATGTGTTCAGAGACGGCACTTGGGCTCCTCTTCTCACAGGCTCAGTAGAGGTGCATGATATCTTGATTTGGGAGTTCTTCTTGAATGCTCTCGTGGAAGGAGTTCACTTCGACTATTGGGTGAGAGGAAAGGAGTTCTCTATCTCAACCATATCAATCTGGAACTTGCTGCAGATACGACCAGCGATCCCTAAGTCTTCTCTTCCTCATGACAAGAGAAAAACACCTATTTCGGAAGTAGTTTTAGATCTTGAGGGAGAACGAAAGAGACAATCCTTACACACTACCAGCTTATCTTCAGATATGAGAACATTGGCCTACATCATGCTCTTCAACCTCTACCCAGTGAGGAATCTAACAACTATTTCTCAACCATGAGCACTGTTTCTTCCTGAGTTGTACAAGAAGGATATAGACATTTGTGCTCATATCTATCATCTTATTGCAAAATGTGTCAACAAGAAGAAGACTCGGATGACTTTGTCATTCCAGGGATTGATCATGTCTTTCATGCATCAAGAAAGGGTCAAGATTCCCTCAGGTTTGCCAGTCATGAAGAGGGAAGATCATATTTCTACTCAAACCATAACAAGGAGCAAAGCTTGTCTTCATGGTCATGAAGAGGAAGAAAGAGCACCAGGTAAAGACACTACTCATAAGGGTGGCAACATTGATGATGAGATTGACAACTTCACCCTTGGACCAAACGATATGGGTGCCTCACCTACTCAGGCTTAGCCTCAAGAGCAGCCACAGGCACCAGCTCATGCTCCCGGTCGCCTCGACTTACTTCTTGACAGATTTGATCATTTAAAAAAGAACTTAGGAGGCAATGCAAAGAACTTTGGATGAGCACTATGCATTCACCACAGGACAATTGGCTTACCTCCAAGAGAAAATCACTACTGTCTTTACTCAAATTCAAGATTTGGCAAATACGGACTAGCACCTTTGGCCATTATGGTAAAAAAGGGGGAGTAGTGTTTAGCTTGAGGGGGAGTATTTTTTTAGGGGGAGCAAAATTTTGAGACTTTTTATTGCTCTTATAGCTTATTTACATTGCTTTATTTACAACTTTAAGTACTTTAGTTTAAAACTGTGTTTTCTTTAGTACTTATGTTTCTTGGTTTTTATAGCCGTTTCTTGATGCTTTTAGTTATCTATTGCCTCTTGCTTTAGTTTCTTAATGCATCATGTGCTTGTCGGAGATGCAATTAATTTTAGTACTACTTTTAATTGCTTGCATTTCTAGATGTTCATTCACTTGTTAAATGTTCATTGTGGTCATTTCTTAATGACTATTCTTGTCTGATCAAGTTATGCTATATGTTCATATCTCATTTGCCTTTACTTGATCGCATTTTACTTGCTCTGTATACATGCCTCTACTTGTCTAGAACTTAATGAATCTATTTGTTATGTTCAAGTGTCTCAGGATACAGGTGTATATGGTTCAAGTGTTTCATAGGTTTTAGATTTAGGTGTGAGTGAGTTTTGCCTCTGTTCCTAAACTCACATTTTAAGTCTAGAGTCTGTTTAGGGGTTTTGTCACGGAATAGTCCAAGGGGGAGATTATAAAGTTGTGATTTACAAATATGTTTTATGTTGGCTTTAATTCCATGTCAAATTTAATTGTAATTTTGTTCAATCATTTCCCTATATTTTTGTGGGATTTAATGTAAGGCTAGTGTGTGAGAGTTTGGTGAAGATTCTGGGAAGATGAAGAATTCGCAACTAGGTCACAACTAGCTCGCGAGTGCCAACCCACAAAAATGCCACGTAAGAAGCACATGTTGGAATTTGAAGAGTCTTTGCTAGGCTAGATTTTGCGAGTTGTTTGCAACTCAGGCCAAGTCACTAATGACCTGCAAAATTCTCTGCCTGATGTTTTTAAGTGTGCCTTTTCACATACCTTTACCAATACTATATAAACCCTTTTTACCCATGAAATTGTAAGTAGAACAAGGAGTTTTTCCAAGAATATTTTGAGTGAGAAAACCCTAGCCAAACACTTGAGAGTTAGAGATTGTTTACCCACAATCGTCTACACCATTTCTCTAAAGTTTCCTTCACTCCTACCTCTCCATCTACACATCCTAGAGTGGTTCTTAGCCCAAACACTTACCTCACCCATTCTGAGTGTTGAGAGAAGCTTTGGTGCATATGGGAAGCATTGGAAGAAGTTGTTGACTGGTGGATACAATTTGGAGCTAATTGCAAGATCCGGACAATTAGTGAAGACATGGCTCTGTAAAGCCCGTTGGTAGCAGGAACTTGGAGGGTTCAAGTACATTAGTTATATTAGTCTTGGAGGGTCCCTTCGATATTCGTGTACTCCAACTTTATTCACTAGTGGATTGATTTTGACTTCGAGGGCCGCGGAGAGGTTTTTCACCGAATACTTCGGTTTCCTCTTTGATAACACATCTCGGTGTTATCTTATGTTTGTATCTCTCTTCCTTACTCTTTAAGCTTTACATTTATTGTTTATCGTACTTGTTTATGCTTTAGAGTAGTGTTCTAGTTTTATTGTGCATCATTTACTCTTGTTCCGCACTTAGTTAAGTTAGAGTAAAAGCAAATAAGTAGTAATTAAAAATTTGGGGGTCTAAATTGGCTATAATGTTTCACACTATTTGAGCTTTCACTATCAAATTATCATTTTTTATTTTAATGTATCAATATGATTATGGAACCTCCAATCTATATATATATATATATAAAACCGAAACCTCTGAAACTCCCAGAATTTTCCACATCAGCATTTAATTTTTTTTTTCTATTTTTTAAGTTTCTATTTTTTTTTTTCTAGTCTTTTATGCGACTCACTCTCTCTTACCTAAACGCATTCTTAAAACCCGAAACCCTAACCTTTGAGCTCTCTCTCTCTCCACTTTGTCTTAGGTCCTACCATTTCCCCTTTCTCTCTTTATTCCTCAAACCTCTCCTTTACAAGCCATCCCCATTCGCTCATTCACTCAATTTAAAGCTTTATCTCAGCTTGCTTTGCTCGCTCTTCACCGATTTGGACATATTTTCAGGTAATCTATACGATTTCACATTGGATTTGAAATTTTCTGCTTTTTTTCATTAAAAAATATACATATTGCATTACATGGTTGAATTAGAACTTTGTTTCAGAAAATTAGGGTTCATTTTCTTCTTCTTCTATTTCTTATTTTTTGAGATTTTCGATCAAAATCGCATAAAATTGATTTTTTTTTTCTTTATCAAACCTAGGGTTTGATTCGATTAATTAGCAATCGATTAATGCTGAGTACTTGGACTTTTGTGTGTGTGTGTGTGTGTGTGTTCGGATTTGTAAAACTATTTGTTGATTTGAGTAAAATCTCTATGGATTTTTAGTGGACTAGAAATTTAACTAGGGTTTTCTAAATTTTGTTCCGTTATTGATCTGCTTGATTATGATTTGATCATTTATTTTGTTGGATTTTTTTCGATGAACCCTTTGGTTTTCACTACTCATTTGATTTGTTGAGTTGATTTTGCTTTTGAGTTCGTTTGATCTATTATATTTATGTTCTGTTTGTGTGTATACGTGTACATACTATGTATGTATTTAAGCTTCACTAAATTTAATGCTATGCATTTCATATTGTTCTGTCGGTTTTGTATTCTATGACTAGGTTTCTGTGTTTGTGTGGTTGGCTTCAATGTTTTGCTTAATGAAATGATTTGGGACATGATATTTTTTGAACTCTATTTTTAGTTTTTAATTGCCTTGATTTAAAGCTTTGAGAACTTTTGATTTGTTCACTTGATTGTGGTTTACTTTTATGCCAAAATGAGTTGTGCTTAGAAAAGATGTATTTTCTTTTGGGGAAAACAGAGATTCTAATGTAAAGTTCACACCATTTGTAAATCTCTGTAAGCTGAAATTTTTATTTTAGTCTACCATCAAGAGTATTTAAGTTTTTTTTTTTTGTTTTCGGTTGATTGTCTTTGATTTAGGTATTTGGGTTATTGGTTTCTTTTGGATTGTATGTAGCAGTTGAAATTTTAGATACAGTAGGTTTGGATAGATTGGTGGTTGATTAGAGTTTAAATTTCATGTTGTTGATGAATTTGGGATACCCAGATTTATTTTTATTTTTATGGATGACCAAGTTTGTGATTTTTTTGGTATAAATAGTTATGTGGTTTGGTATTTGTTATTTCATATTTTGCAGCAAAGTGAAAAAAAAAAATCGAGTTAATGCTTCTATGTCATGTAAGGTTTTGAAAATTGGAAGTTCATAATTTATTATATAGTAGTATTGCATAAATAGTACTAGCATAAATTGTTTTATTTTTTTGTTGGGTGCACTGTTAGGATATGAGTTGCATTACAACATAGTTCTTACCAATTTAAACTCTGCTCTTGCAATATGCCTTAATGGCTCTCCTTTTTTTTTTTTTTTGGGTAGATTACTTCATGCTTCCTGAATCTCATTCAAAGTAACTTGTTGACTGATTGATGTTTTTTGGCAACATATAAAACCCAAAAATATGGAATCATTGATTTAATGAAAATTATTAATGCAGAAAGATTGGGAGCGGCTCACCTCCAATTTTTATTTCTCTTATTTCCTCCCGTTTTTAGACAGATGAATGACATCTGGCACACCAACCATCCAAAGGTAAAAAAAAAAGCCCACGTCTCTCTCTCAATTTGTGCGTTGCTTTCCCTTTTCTTTTTCTATCTCTTTCTACAGCTACCCATCCTTCTATGGAGCTTTCTAGGCTATCACCCACCTCAATCTCCCTTCTCTCATATTCCCTTTCTCTTTCTCTTGTTTCGTGCCTCCCTTACTCTCTCTCTCTCTCTCTTTCTCTCTCAAAAATCTTTATTCAGATTTTTTATTTATGCTCCGTTGAAGATTTAAAGATTGAAAGGGTTTTCAAAATTCACAAATCTCTCAATTCCTCAAGTTGAACATCATTTTAAAACTAGAGAAATAAACACAACAAGAAGAGTGAAAATCATTTGATTTTCACTATTTGAAAAGCAAAAAAAGAAAAGAAAAAACACATGCAGATCTGAAAAATTTCAACGATGATAGATTTCAATAGAGAGGGGGATGCGAAATTTGAAAATTTTGTGTGTAAGCTTTTAATGAAAAGCATCTAAGATTTGAAACCTCAATGATGAAAAAGCTCATTGATTTCGAACTTGATTTGAAAATCGAAAATGGAAAACAATTGATTTTCTTGCAAGCACATGATAGGGTCGTGAATGGTGAGTTTAACTTTTCAAAGATTGTTTGGGATTTTAGTTTGACTAATATGGTCGGTTTTGGGCTTTCCATTTATGCTCTACATTTCCAGTTTGGCGTTGTGATGCTGCTCAATTGCATAGTGAGAAGAGAGCCAAAGAGAAAAGGAAGAGGCAGGTAGGCCACTGTTGTATTTTTCCAAGTTGGCTTCTTTTTTTTAATCGTTGGATCAGTTTGCTTCCAGGTGTCATTCATCTATCTAAAAATGGGAGGAAACAGGGGAAATAAAAATGGGAGATGAGTCGCTCCTAGAAAGACTAATTGCACAATTTTTATGAACATTTTCTATCTAATGTAAAATAGCATATATAGCCACCAAACACTCTACAGCTGATATGAAAAACAAACTAAATTTCTGTCCCAACATAAGACAATATACAATGGCTGAAATTCAGTGCCACCAAAATTAAGCCTTTAATAGAATGGAATGGAAAACTCTGTTTATATAGAGGATATAATGAAGGAAATGAAGGTCATATTACTTGAAATTGATTTACTTAATATTGGGTTTCTTCCTTTTAAGACTTGTATGAGCTTTATTTTAGAATTGCTTGAATTAATGTAGGATATCTATGGCTGTGAATACATGAGGTATTTGATTAGCAAGGGCATTAGGAGATGATGACTAAAAGAAATTGATCATTAACCCAAAATTTTTGGTGCAAATTGCTTACATATGCATAGCAAAAAAAAAAAAAAAAAACTAAAGAATGTGTGTTAATGTTAGGACATATGTGTTTCATGTGTTAAGAACCTATGTCATGATTTTATGTAATTGGCTTATCATTTGACAAAACGCACTTGACTTGTATTTGGGTAGATTTAGGATGTCTTTAAATACTTCAAGAAACCTTGTTTCAAGATCAAGCATTATAGCCTTCAAGTCTGTTCAAGAAAACAAGTTCAGAGTGCAAAATCATTAAAGCTCGACAGCTGCATCTATCGAGTTTAAGGAAGCTGTTCTACATTCGGTGTGCTCGACATCTGCTCGATAGCTACTCGACACCTACTATCTATCGAGATTTAAGATTTTCAGAATTCCAATATGATTTTCTTGGGATCCGTGAATGTGTATTTGAGCTTTCTTTTCTCCTAACCCTAGACATATAAAAGGATCAGTTTAAGGGCCGTCAAAGTGTTCACAAGTTGCACAAGCTTTGAACAAACTCTGTTCAAGAAAATTGTGACCGAAGACGAAGTTCTTACCCTAGTTCATCTCTTTCTCTTGAAGGAGTTGTTGTGTATGTGCACTGTAGGGTTTTGTGACCAAGTATCTTCTTGATCTTTATCATGTGGATGAACTGAATAACTTTGCAACCAATAACCTTCTTAGTTAGTGATTGAAGTCGCGTACTAGGATCTGCACATTTAGTTAGTCACGTACTGGGAGTCGTGCATCTGAAAGGGGAACTGTAACTACAAAACAAGTCCAATTGGGTATTGGGGTAAGGGTTCAACTGTAGGTTGGTAAGGTACTTAGATTCCTTTACTTGTAACCGCTTGTTGTGATAATAGTGGAGTTTCGAGAGTGGTGACCTGAAAATCATCCGGTGGGGTTTTTGCCGTTAGGTTTTCCCCATTCGTAAACAAATCACCGTGCTATTTATTTTCAGCTGCATAATTAGTTTAGTGGTGATTTGTTTGTGCTACCTCACGTTTATGTGATAAATTGATTAATTAATAACTTGGCTAATTAATTAATTAATTTTTGTCACAAAGGGTCATTCAGTTTGTGGCCTATCAAGTGGTATCAGAGCAGGCACACTCTGATTATGGTTTAATCTTTGTTGTGCTAATCCATTGACCCCTGTTTGTCATGGATAGAGGACAGTCATTAATCATACCTCCTTTATTTGATGGCACTAACTATGCATATTGGAAAGTACGCATGAGAGCTTTCTTGCAGTCTTTAGATGAGAAAGTGTGGCAAGCTGTGGAGATAGGTTGAACTAAGCCTACAGAAGCGCCAGCCGATTGGGATGATGCCAAGATTAAGGCAACAAACTTCAACAGCAGAGTATTGAATGCATTGTTCAGTGCAGTCACCAATGAGGAGTTCAAGAAGATATCCTCAACTGAAACTGCCATGGAGGCTTGGACCATTCTCCAAACAACCTATGAGGGTACTAAGGCTGTCAAGGACTCAAAGCTTTAGAGGCTCACTACAAGCTTTGAAGAGATAAAGATGGAGGAGGATGAGTCTTTCGATGAGTTCTATGCCAAGCTAAAGGACATAGTGAACTCAGCCTTCAATCTTGGGGAAACTATTCCTGAACCCAAGATTGTGAGGAAAGTGCTCAGATCTCTGCCCAAGAGATTTCATGCCAAGATTACGACAATAGAGGAATCAAAGGATATTGACAAGATTCCTCTGACTTATCTGGTTGGAAACTTGCAGACCTACGAGCTAGGGTTGACAAGAATAGGCAAGTTGGGTAAAAGCAAGAGTATGGCACTGAAGGCCAAGAGCAGTGAAACAGATGAGTCTTTTGATGATGAAGATTCCAAGATGAAGTCCTACATTACCAGGCAATTCAAGAAGTTTATGAAGAATGCCAATGGAAAGGGTTTTGACAAGGACTGCAGGCAATCCAGTTCTTCTCAATTTAAAGGCCAAGACAAAGGGAAAAAGGATGCTAAGAAAGGTGGTCAGTACATTGTTCCCTTAGGACCTAAGTGCTTTGGGTGTCAAGGCTTTGGTCACATGAAGCATGAGTGTCCTACATACCTCAAGAGCATTGGGAAGAGCAAGGCACTTGCTGTTACCTTGAGCGACACTAAGCTTGAGGATGACGGAATCTTAAATGCCTTCACGGCCACTGTCAATTCTACTGATGGGATTGTTGAAGATGTGGTTGAAGAAGAGGAATTGGTGGAATCCAAATTTGAGAAGATGGATGATTAAGATGACATCCATACAGCCTATGAGAAACTGTACAAGCTTTTTGAGAAGCATGAGAAACTGTGCAGGCTAACCACCAAGAAGCTTAGTGATGTGGAACTTGACCGTGAGGAGCTTTCCACAAAGTTTGATGAGGCTAATCAAACTATTGGGGCGTTGAGGTTTGAGAACAATTTCTTGGCTGAGAAGACCAAAAAGCTTGAATCAAAGCTATGTCAAGTCAGAGCTTAACTAGAAAGGACTTCAAGTGCAAAGCTGGATGAGATGCTAAGCATTCAGAAATCAGCTTCAGATCGAACAGGCTTAGGGTATGGTCTTTCTTCCTCTAATACTGCTTCTTCTATACTATTGTTTTTGTTCCTCCTGCTAATAATGTTAAAACTGAGAACAATGAGATTAAAATTGAATTAGCTAGTGAGAACATAGACAAGGTTAAATCTATCTTAGGAGCACCCCCTAAACTTGAGAAGAAAGATGTTAAAAACCCTAGGGCTAAGAAGGCTAACTCTCAAATGTCTAAACAAAAGAAGTAGCATCTTTGTCATCATTGTGGAGCTGCCGGTCATACTCGACCAAATTGCTACAAGTGGCTTGCCACTCACAGAGCAATGGCATGATAGCATCTGGGAACCAGAATCAGCTTCAATCCTCTCTTGCTCCCCTTGGAGATCTTCTCAAAGCCCTCATGTTCCTTTCAAACTTGAACGGTTTTAATTCTTCCCCTTCACCGCCGGTTCAAGGGTTTGCTAGATGGAAAGGTTCTTCCAAGGTGTGGAAGAAAAAGGGCTCCAAGTGATTCTGTCACTTTTCTCTCTTTCTTCTTGTTTTTGTGTGTGCATTACTTAGGAGTTTTGATTTCATGTTTTGAGTCAGTCTAGTTTTTATGCTTTGGTTGTTTAACATGTTTTTGTTTGGTTATTTTTCAGTTTTTGCTTGTTTTGTTTTTTCTTAAAAAAAAAAAAATTGAAAAATCAGAAAAATACAAAAACAGTGTGTGTTTTATGTACATTGGTACTTGTGTACCTTGGATGGCCATTGAAACAAAGTCTTCTAAACTTTGTATCAATTGTAGTTTAGATGAGCATCTCTATGCACAACTAAGCAAGTGAGTTTTGTGGCTCATATTTGTGATGAGTACAATTAAGTTGTCTCTTAAACTTAACACGCGTATCACTCCTTTTGACGGGAAGGACTAAAAATTCCTAAGAGAAAGGCATAAATAACCATCTCACCACTGTTACCCACCAATCATAATAAGACACCTGTATGCTTCGACATAGCAAAAGTGTAGTGTCAATGACATTTGTGTGCTTAGGCATAGCAAAATTTGAATGTCAAATATCATTGAGTATTTCTTTTCTCTCTCTAATAAGCCCATGCATGATATGTTTAAAAGAAAAATATGCAAAGAAAAATCAAAAGCAAAAAGATCAAAAATGCTTTAAAAATGATTGCAAGCGTGTATTTTAGGAGATGTGGGAGTTATAGGATGTACCTCAAAAGTGATAGTCCCTATCAAGCAGTTATGATTGTGTGTGAGTTAAAGTGATTTTTTCATATCTCAAATCGTCATAACATGTATACACTTATGCAATCTTGCGATGTTCTTCACACACAACACGCAATATTCTTTGTTATTCTTGATACATGTGCAGGTATAATGTGATTTGGCCATCACGAGGTTTTACATGTATTAATGTATGCTCACTAAACTGTTTTGATTTGTTTTTGAAATATAAAATTGGTTAGACTTGTTTAGTGTGTGTGTGTGTGTGTTCTTGGAGATCCATGTGCTTAAATTTTATTTGAGAGATGATTTTGAAAGCTTAATATGTTGATTGGATCATTGGTTGAGTTGCATGGTGGATTGCATTCATGTTTGTGTTTTTCGCATCTCGAAAAACTACTTTTAAAAGCTGGCTCAACACCTCCTCGATATCTCCTTGATAGCTAGCTATCTATCGAGCTTCCTAAAGATTTTTCTTATCGCAATCTCGCCTGCACCTCGATACCTGGTGGATCGATCGAGATTGGGTTTGTATCCTCGATAGCTTCTCGACACCTGGTGGATCGATCGAGCTTTTGTTCTTGATTCTGATGTGTTGTTCCTCGACACCTCCTCGACACCTTAGTTGTCGACAAGCATTTTCTCGACACCTCCTTGATAGATCCCTCGATACCTCTCGATATCTGCATCTGTCGAGATTTACTACTTGTCCTTTATAAGCATCCTGTGCAATCCGGTTCTCATTTCCTTCGATATCTCTCTCGATACTTCTCTGTTTCTCTCCCAAAAACACTCTCATCTCACTCCAACTTGGTTCCTCTAGGATGCCTCAAGCTTTTTCAAGTTTTTCTTTACTTGGTGAGCTTCTAATCCTTTCTCATTCATGCATTTCATGTTTTGAAACCTAGGTTTTGGGGGTTTTGAAAAATTTTGGGGTTTTTCAATATTGATGAGTTTTTATTGAAATTTTGGGTTGGGTTTTCACTTAAATGTGTTTAAAACCTCATACATTGCATCACATTAGCATTATAATGGTATTGCCATGCATTTAGATGTGTGCTATATGTTTGTGTGCTGATAGGTTTAGATTGGGCTGAGGCCATGATGCAATTTCTTTTGCATGTCACATGTTCATGCATTTCCCATGTATACGTACTTCTTTTTAATACTTGATATATTTGAAACTGCTTAGGACTTTTCGGATTGTCATTCTTTCTCTCCCTCTCTGTTAGTTTACATTAGTCGTGTCTATGGCACCTAAGCGTAAATCCACTCCAACCAGGAACCCTCTTCGTTCCGGTGCTTCTTCTTCGTCTGATCCTACTCTATCTTATATCTGGTTCTGTGATGATGATGCCTTTAAGGCATTTTTGGAGAACTTTTCTAGACGAGGCATTCATTCGGAATGCCAAGTCATTTTGACGGACTTTGCCGACACCGACCTTCCCTCTATCATTCATAGTAGGGGATGGGAGTCACTGTGTGACATCCCGGTCACCTGTCCTCTCGTGCTTATCCAAGAGTTCTACTCCAACATACACGGGATTGATCGGTCAGTACCTTTTTTCTTCACTCGCATTCGAGGTACGCGTATTCATATCACACCGCAACTTGTTACGGATGTGCTTTGGGTCCCTAGGATAGAGTTTCCTGACTATCCTAGCTGTGAGCGTCTGAGGACTGTGTCCAGGGATGAGCTCATGTTTGCTTTTTGTGAGCGACCTACTACTTGGGCTGAGCGTCTTTTTACACCATGTCGACCTTTTGCTAAAGGTCCTAGATTCATGAACATGGTGATGACTTTTGTTTTGCATCCCCTCTCTCACTATATCTCCATCACAGAGCTTCGTGCTCGATTTTTGTTGTCTCTTCTTGAGCAACTTACCATAGACTTTCCTTCTCATTTCATTTTGTCTGTTATAGATGTTCATCTAGATTCGGCGTCCCGTGATAAGCTCATCTTTCCTTCGGCTATCACGAGGATCTTACGCCATTTTTCCGTTCCTTTTCCCCCTTCCGACAATTTTACCGTCATGTATACCATAGATTACGCTACCGTTAAATGTAACAAGGCCCAGCTTCGGTCGCGGCAGTCGGATTTAGTAGCTCCTTCCTCCTGTTCAGCTCCATCCCATTCTGCTCCATCCACATCGACTCCTCCTTCTTCTTCAGGTGATGTGTCTTTAGGAGACATCATGGCACAGCTGCAGCGCATGGATGCTCACCTAGATACACTCTCTAAGGAGTTGTATCAGGTGAACATTCGTGTCGGTCGTATTGCACAACGACAGGCGTCCATGGGTGGTTTTGCTCCTTAGGCTACTCCTTCACCACCTTCTCCCATGGCTTCTGCTTCTAAGGATGAGGATGATGGTGATGGTGATGACGATGATGCTTCGAATGATGCTGATGAAGATGCTAGCTCTACCGATGAGATGTCTACTTGAAACTCTTAACTCTTGTCATTCGTGACAAAAAGGGGGAGTAGTTTTGGTATGAGAGTAGTCTATCTTAGGGGGAGAGTTAGTATAGGACCATTTTGTTAGGGGGAGTGTTGATACTTTTTGAGGGATGTAGTGAGGATAGTATGCATCTTTTCTTTTCTTTCTTTTTAGATACATTACTCTTGTTCATGAGGTCTTGTGACCATTGATAGACATACATTGTACTTATCTTTCTCTTTATATTGATGTATGTTTTTCTTTCACCTACCCCTTCATGTGTTGTTTCTTTTCTCCCTTTATACACATGTTTCTTATACTTGTATGCAATCTATTATTTCTGTTTCACACAAAGATACCTTGATGAATTTTGTTTAAAGTGTTTCAGAAATACAAGTTGTCAAAGTCTACTTGCCATAAACTCTCTTCTTGCAAAGTTTTTCAAGAGTTTGTGTTAGGATAAATTTTATTGTATTAAACAAGTGAATATGAGTTGAGTGATTTATGACTTCTCTCATATGTTCATTTGTTTGTTGTGGTTTTGTCACAGATTGCCAAAGGGGGAGATTGTTAGGACATATGTGTTTATGTGTTAAGAACATATGTCATGATTTTATGTAATTGGCTTATCCTTTGACAAAACGCACTTGACTTGTATTTGGGTAGATTTAGGATGTTTTTAAATACTTCAAGAAACCTTGTTTCAAGATCAAGTATTGAAGCCTTCAAGTCTGTTCAAGAAAACAAATTCAGAGTGCAAAATCATTAAAGCTCGACAACTGGCTCGACAACTGGCTCGACAGCTGCATCTATCGAGCTTAAGGAAGTTGTTCTACATTCAGTGTGCTCGACACCTGCTATTTGTTGAGATTTAAGATTTTTAGAATTCCAATCTTATTTTCTTGGGATCCGTGAATGTGTCTTTCGGCTTTCTTTTCTCCTAACCCTAGACATATAAAAGGATCAGTTTAAGGGTCGTCAAAGTGTTCACAAGTTGCACAAACTTTGAGCAAAGTCTGTTAAAGCAAATTGTGACCGGAGACGAAGATCTTGCCCTAGTTCATCTCTTTCTCTTGAAGAAGTTGCTGTGTATGTGCACCGTAGGGTTTTGTGACCAAGCATCTTCTTGATCTCCATTGTGTGGATGAACTGAAAAACTTTGTAACCAACAACCTTCTTAGTTGGTGATTGAAGTCGCGTACTGAGATCCGCGCAATTGGTTAGTCACATACTGGGAGTCGTGCATCTGAAAGGGGAACTGTCACTACAGAACAAATCCAATTGGGTATTAGGGTAAGGGTTCAACTGTAGGTTGGTAAGGTACTTGGATTCCTTTACTTGTAACCGCTTGTTGTGATAATAGTGGAGTTTCGGGAGTGGTGACTTGAAAATCACCCAGTGGGGTTTTTGCCGTTAGGTTTTCCCTATTCGTAAACAAATCACCGTGCTATTTATTTTCCGCTGCATAATTAGTTTATTGGTGATTTTTTTGTGCTACCACGCGTTTGCATGATGATTAATTAATAACTTGGCTAATTAATTAATTAATTTCTATCACAAGGGGTCATTCAGTTTGTGGCCTATCAGTTAAAAAGGTGATCATCATAGTAAAACAAGCATATATGGGGTCTATAAGATAAACCTCTAATGTTCTCTGCTGATTTTGGTACTTAGGACACTAGTTGCCTCAGTTGTTGCAACTTCGAGTTGAGAGATCTATTCTGCCGATTAAGTCCATGAACTTCTTGCTTGAGATTTCTAATTTCCTGATTAAGTCTATCCTCATGGAAGTACAATATCCAATTGGTATATGTATAATTTTATGATTTTTGAATTTAATGTAAGAAACAATCACTTCCAAGTGATTCTAAATTGCAAAAGATCAAAATGATTTGTTTCTATAATATTCCTTAAGAATTCTTTTTTTTTTTTTTTTTGGCAACATGTAAAACCCAAAAATATGGGGCCTTGCATGTCCATGAGAAAGGTTCTTAGAAGTAGAAGTTATGAAATCAATGATTCCATCAAAAGTTCATCCTCTTGGGCTAAGTTTCTGTGTCTAAGCCTTTTAAAGTGGTACTATATTGTTCTATCCCGTACTCATCCATGACTTAGATTTTCTACCAAAAGAAGAAAAAAAAAAAAAAAAACTTTAAGTGGATAAGCATAGGATGAGTGAAGATAAAATTTCTTTGTTAATGTTTAAGCCAATAACATGAAGAAGTCTATTTAGTATTTTTGCACACTGTTTGTGTAACTTCTTTTCTTTTTTCCAGTATAGTTTTCTTTTTTATTATATTAGTTGGTTTCTCATTTCTAAGAAACTCTTTTTTTCCCTTTGGTTTCTCAACTCCCTTGAAAGTGTTCACAGAAATGCTTGAACATAACTTTTCATCACCATATTTGATTGGATTGGTGTTGATTGCTTGCTTTCTAATTTTTTGGGGTGCATATAATTTATATTTGTAGAATTTTAGTGTTTTGACTATTTTCAATTCAACTAAACTAAAGAGGTTGTAATCAAATTATAACATATAATTTAGCAAATATAAATAGTCATTAGGTTAGTTGTAATCAAATATAATATATAGTTAAGCAACTAAGAGATCAATTTAGTCCAGTATTAAAAGATTAAATTCAAATCATATTCATTTTAAAATATAATGTTATAGCAGCAATATAACCCATGCATTACAAGGTTTGTCAAAATGGTTGAAATCATGACAAATCCAATCAGGTTTTAAATTTATTAAGAGATTAGTAAGGACTCTATAGATGTTCACAAATTCAGTGGCCCACCACTACAACCAATGGATCAAATAGATAATTGGATTGCTAGGATAATATTGATGCTACATCTTGTGCTACACTATCTATAGAGGTTTGCTTTGAAATTTCAGGTTTTGCAGCTGAATCTAGGCATGTACATTGATTCATTTTACAAGTTTTCGAAAATAACAATTAGTATGTTTAAGTACGAGTATGGTGGAAGATATGAAGCATTCATTTTCAACAATTTTTTTTCTTTGAGACTTATTTAAGTTTTTATGTCACTCCTCTTTTAGATAATGATTCAAAGTAGTTGATTCTTCAAGTGATTTTTATTTGAAACTAATGTAAATTACTTATAGTTTTTGATAACATTTTAGAGAAAAAGAATGATTGAACTTTTACTTTTAGTTTTAACATAGAGCTATATTCCATTTGCAATGAGATGCTGACTCAAACTCCATTGATGACTTACATTAGTCCCCTCTCTTTACTTGTCATCAATAAGTTATTTATGAAATGTTTTCCATATTATCATTTGACCCTTTTGAAGTTTTATACAAGTAATTTCCATTATTAGCAAGTATGCAGCCATGAAAGGCAACAATGACTTTTGTTCATGAGCTAAAATGCCACTTGGGTTGAGTACTCAATGGACAAAGTAGTATCTACTCTCTTATTTGTTCTTTTAGCCTTTTCTTTTACTATGAGGTTGATTAATTATCTTTTTATTCAACTATCCCGTGTATTGCACGGATTAGCAACTAGTTTACTATATGATCTATATGCTTATATTTTACGCGTAATTTTAAACTACAAAAACTTGCGATTTAAATAATTTATTGATGACATAGTTATTGATCTTTAATTTTCTAGAATTTTTGCAAGTATGAAGGATATAGAAGAAGATGTAATCTAATGGTGGATTTTTCAAAATTCACCTCTAATAAAAAGATATTGAGTAAGGTTGTAACCTAAGGCTATAACTAATTTTGTAGTTAGAATTTGTCCTTTTTGAAATGATCAAACTTAAAAATTTTCACAAACACACATACAAAAGATAAAATATTTTCACAAAATTGAAAAAATTAAATTTTTTGAATCTAGGTTAGGGAGAGATGGAGGCTGACCTACCAGCTGGTTTAGATGAAAAAAAAAAAAACTATAACTTATAGAATATCAAGAGATAGTAAGAAGAGCTTAATCCCAAAAAACCTTTTTTTTTTCTTCTTTTTTTGTGGTTGTGAGCTGATTTTTATGGGTTGCAGTGGTTGAATTTTATGGGTTGTGGTGGTTGTGAGTGCGGCTGGTGGTGGTGGTTGTAGTGGTAGTTTTTAAGGCTATTGTTATGAGGTTTTTTGTGTGGTTGTGGGCCAAATTTTATGGCTATGGTACATCGGCTAGTGATGGTTGGGTTGATTTTGGGTTGTAGTTATGGTGGATGGTGGTGGTGGTGGTGGTGAAATGTGGGTGGTTTTGTGTCTTGGAATTATTATTTATTTGTTTCTTAAAATTGTAGGAGTTTTTTAAAATTATTGTATGTATTATTTTAATATGTTGTGTGGAAGAATAGAATATTTGATGTAGAGTGTAATGTTAAAATGGAAAAAAGTAAGTTTTTTTTTTTTTTTTTTTTTTTTTTTTGTGTTAAAATAACATTTAGGATGGCATAGCTGATACTAGTGCTCTAACATAATTTAACAAATGCTTATTTCTTACATATAACAAAGTACATATAAAACATTAATAAAAACTAAAATATTTTTAACTCCTAACTATAAAATCAATACTTTCAAAAAAAAAAAAAACTACGAAATCAACATTTATTTGTTTTTTTAATTAAAAAAAACATTTATTATGTTTCTAAAAAAACATTTACTGTTTCTTTTAAAAGGGAAAAAAAATAATTTCTATGTCTCTAATATTCTAAACGAAATTAAAAAAAAAAAAGAATATTTTCATTAAATACATAAAATACACTTTAAATTAATGAGTAATAAATTTGTTAGGTTCTAAGATTTTAGGAACTAATGTATTAGAACTTCAATTTGTATTATGTTGGCAAACCATGATCAAAACATAGAGTCTAGGTTTAGGCTTGCTCAAAGTATGTTTATTTGTAAAATTAGAATCGAGTGATTGCAAAATTTATTGGACTAAATCTACAAGGCTCGATCAATCGAAAATTAGACTTGATCGATCAAACCACGTGCAGATTTTTTTTCTGCAGAATTCCGATTCAATCCAAACTCTACTAGAGATTAGAGTGCCTCTTGTGCCTCTTTTGTATTTAGGGTTTTATACCCAAAGGCCCTCTAAAGTTGTTGTTTATGCTCTCTATGTGAATCTCTTGTTAGATCTAGAGGTGTTTTCCTTGACATATACTTAGGGTTATCAAGAATCAAGATTAATGTCAAGAACTTGGCGATCTCTTTGGTTGCTATTTCAAGAGCTTAAAGATATACAAGCAGGAGTGCTTATGCTTGCTGTAAATCTAAGAAAGAAGTGGTCTGTGGACTTGGAGCTGTCACATGGTCGTGGTAGTAAGTTTCCTACTTGAGGTAGCAATAGGATGTTAGTGGTCTAAGTTGAGAACTTGGTGATCTCTTCGGTTGCTATTTCAAGAGCTTAAAGATATACGAGCGGGAGTGATTGTGCTTGCTGTGAATCCAAGAAAGAAGTAGTCCGTGGACTCGGAGCTGTCACGTGGTCGTGGTAGTAAGTTTCCTACTTGAGGTAGCAATAGGATGTTAGTGGTCTAAGTCACTATTGTGTAAACTTCAATTCTTTCATAGTGGATTTGTTTTACCTTGAGGATAGCTAAGTTAAATCCTCCCTAGGTTTTTTACTGGTTTGGTTTTCCTGGGTTATCATATTGTTGTGTTCTTTATTTTCCGCACTTTACAATGATATGATATATTTGTGTTAACCTAGATCTGATAATTTGACTAAGTAATCACTTGGCTAATTAACTAGGTTAATCTGGTTGTGTTTTAAGGGGTCTAAAAACAAACAAAATTTCTGGTATAAAAGTAACTAGATGAAACAAAAATGATGCATTAGTCATCTAAATAAATGTGTTACATGTTTTTAGTAAATATCTAGGGAGGCCATTGTCAATGCCTTACGATGGTTGATCACCTAGAACAGCAACATGGCTCGTCCCCCACCCCTAGAGGGGACTGGGATTGGAGTTGCGCTGGCTTGGTTGTTGTGAGAATGTAAAAAGGAACATCTAGTGTGTGACTAAATTAAGTCTTTTTTATTCGATTATTACCAAAGGTAGTGAAGTCGCCACCAATCATTGAATTTTTCTAAGGTGTGATTGGTCACATGACTTTATTTGATTTTATTAGCAGTCCTAGGCTAAGAAAAATTTCATTTCTCCTAATCTAATTGGATGGTAAAAAATCTTGATTCTTGAGTTCGAAAGTCTAGTTACATGTGGAGAAGGTGTTAGGCATCCCATAACGCTTGTTGTGAGACAATCCTTTGTTTTGGTAAATTTTTAATTTTCAATCATTGGCAGTTAAAAACAAGCTATTGCCATTAGCTTTTGAGGCTTTAAAAGAATTGGGCTATTAAGGTTTGACTTGGGAAATTAGTGTGGCCTTTATAGCTTTGCTAGCACATTTGAATTATTGCCAAATTTCCACATCAAAAATCTAGCAGCATTTCGCCTTATTTTCGTGGCAGAAATCCAGTAACATTTCGGGTAAGGTGTATCATAGCACAAAAAAACTATTCTCACAAAGTTGTCGCTGTGAGAATATGGCAAGAAGATGCCACATTTTCATTGCGAAAATCTGGTAGAGTATTGTATTTGGTGCATTATGTCCCACCTGCAAGGTTCATTCCTATGTCTACGGCATGCGTCTATATGTTTGTACTAAGGCAAGAGGCTCACTGAAGTATTAAACACATGATGTGTATCACATACATGGGGAAAAAAAAATGTCAACAGCTAACATGGATAGGGGCAATCACACACGTTGTAGGTCATGCACACAATGTAGCATGAATATGCATGTATAGCACAAGCCTTGAATGCATACCCACACTCCAAGGTTAAAAGCATCCATGATTAGGAGGGGGTTGCCCTCCTAACCACGTATGCCCATCATCCAAAGTGCGTGGCTACCTTTTTAACACCACACACACACATATATTTATATACAGCATGCAAAATGCAAACACACAAAGCGGGAAAGAAAAGCATACATTTCCACAAACAGAGGATGTGACCAAAGCAAGGTACAAGGAAAGGAAATCCTAGTCTAAGAAAGCTACTAAACATGGTTCTAAAGGAAAGGTTTAGGAAGGAAAGGACCTCTCAGAAGGGCTACACACACACACCCACATATATATTTATATATAGCATGCAAAATGCAAACACACAAAGCGGGAAAGAAAAGCATACATTTCCACAAATAGAGGGTGTGACCAAAGCATGGTATAAGGAAAGGAAATCATAATCTAAGAAAGCTACCAGACATGGTTCTAAAGGAAAGGTTTAGGAAAGAAAGGACCTCTCAGAAGGGCTTCACCCCCTAATCTACTGATCTTTGCCCTTTTGCTTGCATTTAGAAGATGTGCCCATGCTTCGTGCATACGTGCAATAAACAAACAGAACACAAAGCCAGCAAACAGGCATAGGAGCAAAAGAAAGGGACATGCAAGCAAGCAAACACACAATGGAAATAAACAAGCATGTTAGCAAATAGAGAGAACATGTGAATAAACAAAAATCAGAGAAAGCATGTTATCAAACAAGCAAAAAAAAAAGAGAAGGTGTCCTTAAGGGACAAATGGGGGTTTGGATTTGGTGTCCGTAGATCCATTAGATTGGAGTACAGATGGCACATGTGCCATCAAGCAAAGCTCCTAAAAGGGACTAAGGATTTCATGTATAAAGACGAGTGTGAACCCACACAAAATCAAAGGTAGGAACGATGCTTGATGACATCGACAAACAAGCAAAGACAATGCATGAACATGTTAAAAAATATGTAAAGATGCAACTAAAGCAAGGAGACCACAGAAGATGACATAAAGCAAGCAAGGCCAAAAGGCACAAAAGACAAGGCAAAGCACGTTATTATACAAGGATAAGAGCTAATCATGTTATAAAGCACATGAAAGGCTAACAAGAGAAGCTCTAACATGCAAAGCTAAGCAAGGGAGAGAGGAGCAAGAAACAAGTGTGCCAACATCATCAAAATGCGATCTCTCCCACATGGTTGCACCCAAACAAGCCACAAAAGGGAAAGAATGCAACCAAACAAAACAAAGAGGCGCAGAAGGCCGACAAACATATACTAAGAAGGAAAACAAAGCATGTGAAATAAGCAAAGATGCAAGAAGCTAGAAGTAAGCATGCAAGCATGGATCTAAAGATGGAAGCATGGTTCTAAGCATGGAAGCATGCAAAACATAGCATCACAAAGATAGATTTAGGTAAAGGAAAACACAAAGGCATGTAAAAATACCAAACAAAGCAAAGAACATTCAAAAAGGAAACTTATCCAAACCCTTTATTGAACTTTGGAGTTTGGATGTAGACCTAGACCAATAGATCTAGATCTATACCCAACCCAAAAGCATGACACAAGAAAAAGGCATGAACAAACAATATTTAAAGCTAGAAAGCACTTAAGCATAGCATCCAAACAAGGCAATTAAAAACATAAACATGGCAAAAGACAGAAGCAAGAAATTATGCATACCCTAGCCCAAGAAGGCTAGGCCAACAACATTAAAGAAATAAAATATGCTAGGAAAGCAATAAAACGTGCTAGGAATTTAAAAGAAAACAATAAAGAGCTAAGGAGAAGAAGGGTGTAGATTGTAGCTAAAAAGCTACATCTACACCCCCCCCCCCCCCCCCCAAACCTCAAAACCAAGGTAGATAGACCAAAGAGAAGTAGCTGGAAGCAAGAACACTACCTCTTAATTTTTAAAGATGGGAGAATCAAGATTTTTTTTGGTGTGCGTTTGGGAGAGAATTTTGGAGAAAAAAAGAGAAGAAAGCTCCAGAAAATTACTCTAATTGTCCAATTTTTTTTTTCAATCTAGGAGCTAGGGTGGTTTGAATATATATTTTACTAACGTTTGGGCTACCGGCATGCACTTAGTGCATACTGGTTCACTTTTGCTTATATCAGCAATCTTATCTTTTCCTCCAACTTTCTAGTTCTAACTTCAATTAATAATTTGAAGGCCTTTCCATACTATGATTTATCTGATCTTAGTACCACTGAAAAGGTATGGATGTCTAGTTTCTAGATCACTTAACATTTCGAAAATCAGACGATCGAAGTAAAATTTATGGCCACGGGAAGTGAGATGATGCGCCTAACACAATTTTCAAGATATCTCAACTGTTTTAATTTCGTTTTCGACCCATGAGTAGTCATCAGAAATGGAATTAAATATTCTTTGCAATGGTGGCAGTTTCAAACTATTCCAATGGCCAGATAAAAATTAGATTTTTGATTGTTGCTAGGATTCAACTTGGGGTCAAACTTGGTTAAAGTTGATAAAAAGCTCCAATAGGCTTGGATTTGACATAGAATCATAAAAATAAAAAAAAAATAAAAAAATGTTGTTTTGGTATGGTTTTGACCAATTTTGACCTTTAGTCAACCTTGGCTTGATTAGGGGCATTTTGGTTATTTTTACCTAAAATGGAACCTTGAGTGCTTTGACGCTCGAACGAGTTAAACCATGATGATCTAGATGTTCCTATGATCCCCTAGTGAGAAAAATGATATTTTTGGAATTTTCAGGGCTCAGAACTCAAATCGAGGTAGGATAAAATATGGTATCCACAGCAATTATTTAAATTTATATCTAAAGTTACATTTTTTTTTTTTTTACTAAAAATATAAGAGGAATGATGATTTTTGAAAAGTAAAGGGGGTCATGGCTTCCCTTAGCCACACTCTCCCTTCACTCCTGCATGCATGAGCTTCAAAACTTTCAATAGCCCAAATGATTTAATTAGCCTATTTTGTATAACCATGGATTCCTTTTAGAAAATTCCATAAGTCCACAAAAAGGGGTGAACTGGTCCATGAATATGTTGATACCATATTTTGGCCAGCCTTGGTTAGTGTACCAAATTGTCATTTTAAGCCCTAAAAAGTGAGAACTGTGCCTTTTAAAATGTAAGAAAATTGGGAATTACATGGAAAAATCTTCTTAATTCCAATTAGGCCTTAGATCAATCATTTTAATGATTCGTGGGTTCTAAAATTTCAGCTTGCCATTTTTTGCTAAGTTTATCAACATTGACTAATCCTAATCGAGATTAGTCAAAATGTTGACTTTTTGACCCGACCGTCTGATCAAAGTAAATTTCTATCTATCTTAAAGATCATGAAATTCCCTTCAAAATGATAAAATATTAAAAAAACAATAAAAACCCAAATTAAATGTATTATTTTTCATGTAAAGGGCTATTTTTGGGACATTTTTGTGTACAAAATTATACCAATTCAGCTACAACTGATGCTATCTACCAGGACTATATTGAAGCATGATGGGTTAGCTACCTTCTCTAAAAAGGGCTTGACGATATATTCTTCAAAGCTGTAGAAATGAATTTTTCAAGAATAGTGTTATTAAATTTTTTACATTGCATCATCTCCTTGGTTTTAAAAACCGAACCGGGGGCAAAATCGGATTTGCCTCCGATTTTTGGTTTAACCCGGTTTTTGACCCTTTTTGGCTGGTTTTAATTGGTTATTGGGTTTTTTCGGACCGAATTGGTGGCTGGTTCTTGGTTCAACCGGTCAAACTAACCGGTCCGGTCTGGTCTTTTAAAACCATGATCACCTACCTACTAAATGCGATATCTCGACAACGGTAGCTCTAAATTGCACGAGGTTAGAGCATAAGGAAACTAGACATCTAGACCTTTCTAGGGACACCAATTTTTGAAGAAATCCGAGCTCTCAAAAACCTCCAAATAGAATCCCAAAAACAAAGTTAGATAAGAGAAAAAAACTAGAAAATAGAAAAACGTGAAAAGGAATGGATAAGAGGATAAGATCGAATGATGTGGAAGGGACACACCCCCTTAGCCGCCCCTCTCACCAAGTGACTAAGACTTGGTTCCTTCCTCATTCCTAATTTTGTATAAACACCCTTTACCTCTTAAAAATTCAAGCACAAAAATCCCAAAAATGTTCCCCTAATTTTCTTTAGGTTTTTCTCTAGATCTATTTTCTCTCTCTTCCTCCTTAGAAAACCCCTCCAAACCAAAAACTCTAGCCCCTTTTACCTTCATTTGCCTTCTTCAAAGACCTATAGGTGAGCTTCTAAAACCCTTTTTAAAATGTAGGATGGTGTAGCTCCTCCTTTAGCTTCATCATCTTCCTTTTTTATGTTGTAAATACTATTTACATCTATTAAAATACCTTTTTCAATTTCTTTTACCCTTCTTTATATTGTTTTTTTCCTTTAGATTTATGTCTCTTTACATTTATGCTCTCTTTGTTCCAATCTTGTTATATTCATGTCTTTTTAATTTGTTGTTCTTTCTCTTCCCTTTTCTTTTTCTTTGTTGTTTTCTCTCTTTAAACCTCTTGGGTTTAAAGGAAGAAATCAACCCAACACCTTTGGTAAATTTTCATATTCCTAACTAGAGGACATGTGGAGCAATAGCCTCGTGCATGGCCAACCTTAATGGGAAAATGAAGATTTAACATAGGTGGATTTTCCTCAAATAAATCATAAACATTGTTTCCAAGCATCTAATGTGGGAATACTTCCAAGAATTTGTGAAGGATCACTCGAAATGGGGGATCTCGAGACCTCCATTTCCCATCATGGGAAGGAGTCCACAAGCTTGGCTGTTACATGTTTTAGGGTTTATTTGAGGGAGATCTTTTTTTTTTTTTTTTTTTTTTTAAATAGTTTTAGTTCAGGTCCTTCAATTTATGTTCTTGCTTATAAATTGCCTTTACATTTAAGTTCTTTAAATTATGTTCTTCCTTGCTTTCAATTCATGTCTTTTACCTTTAAGTTTTCTTTATTTTCCTTATTATCATTCTCATGGGTACAAGGGCTCAAGGGCTAGCTCCCTAGCTAGCACCATGAACCCTAGAGTACCAAAAAATGAGAAGCTTGGGTAACAAACCTCAAAAAATGGGTTTTCAAAAGATGAAAAAGGCTCCAATGGCCATCCATTTTCTTAAAATAGGTCTTTTCCAATAAAAATGTAAGTTTCTTTCAAAAAGCCTTCCAGTGGGGCATCTTTTGAACTATAAATCAATGCCATTTCAAAACCCTTACCTTTTCAAACTAAGAAATTAAAGTTTTCTACCTTAAAAGATGAATAGAACCATGAATTTTTATTTTGAAAAACCCTTTTTCTTCATAAGAAAACCATGGAAACCATTTCTTAAAACCAATTTTTTTTCTTAAATGATTTTGATCCTAACTTGGGATTCTAAAAATTCTTTCTTGAAAATAAGTTTGTTCTTTCTTTGTTTTGAATTCCCTTTACAAATTGTTTTCAATCTTAAACCTTGTATTTTTGAAAACCCTTTCCTTTTGTTATCATTTCAAAACATAAAATTTGGATTTTTTTTTTTTTTAAATGGACAAAAAACCATGGGCTATTATCTCTTAAATCTTTTCCTATTTTATAAAACCTATGGAAACCCTTTTCAATAGCAAACCTTTTAAATTGTCTAGATTTTAATCTTGGGTTGTTCTTTCTAAAAGGACATGGGAATCCTTTTTCCCAAAAAAAAAAAAAAAAAAGTTTTCCAAAATGGTTTTAAACCTTTAAGATTTGTTTCTTCAAAGGTTCTTAAAAGTTCTTTTGTTCTTACTTTCTCAAAACTTTGCTCCTTTAAAATTGTTGCCTTTTAATGAATTCTTGTCAAAACCTTTTTTTTATTTTATAAAAAATCAAGAGAAACCTTTTTTTTTAAGAAAATTCTTTTCCCAAAGTCTTGTTAAAAAAAAAAAAAAAAAAAAAAAAAAGACCTTTTCCAAAAAATTAATGAGGTTTTCCAAAGACACTCATCTTTTCAAATGAAGATAAAGGGTCACTTTTACATAGAGTTACTTTTAAATATTTCCTTTTCAAATGATACCATTTTTATGAGTTTTGTTATGTGTTTATGATTCACTTCCATTGAATCATTAGACTCCCATCAAGCTAACATTGTAAGGGGCGAAATAGACAATCTAGGCCTAATTAAGATAAGATTGGACTAGAATAGATGCCCAATACAATTAATTTGTAAAGGTGGATTATCAAGGCCAACCCTTCAAGACTCAATAGCTTTACTTGGTAATTTAAAGATAGGAAATTGGCTAAGACAATAGTTTAAGTAGAGAATAATAGAAAGACAAAGATTCTTATTCAAGTTCTTCCTCGGGCTAGTCGAGGAGCCACAGTTCTTTGGGATATATATACTTCTCAGTTACGCAGTTCTTAATTTCTCTCTCTCTTTTCTATTTCTTCCTCCTTTTATCACTTGGTCTCCCTTTCAAGAGGATCTTCCTTACTAGATATAGCTACTGGGATTGCATCCAAGCCCTCCACTTGGATGGTCGTTGATCCTTCCTTGGATACTTGTCCCATCATTGCTTTGCTGGTGGTGGTAGAGTAGGATGCAGGCTATAGGGGCACTGTACAAGGGTAATTCTGTCATTAATGCGGTAGGTTGAGTTGGTACAGTGCATTAAATGTAGAGGTAATAGGTGCTTTATCTAGAAACTTCCTCCTTTCATTGCTCGCATGTCTTTACTTCCTTCCTCAGCCTTTAACCCTATGGCCTTGGTGGTTTGACTCTAGTCTCTTGAGGAGTGTCTGAGGGGCCATCTTCCTCTGTTTCACTGTCTGAGCAGGCCAAGGGTTCCCGACTGGAATCTGGAGCTAGTGCTAGACGATGCCCCCCTCCCCTTGGACGCTTCTATAAAGGACTTTTCTAAGGGGAGGGCCAACAATGTGGCCAATGCTATAGAGAAAGCACTCCTTCTCCCCAGAGAGATGACCGAGTTGAGGAACCGTAAGAAGCACGAGGTGTTCCTATCTTTGAAAAGGGACTTAGCACTAGTAAGCCTTTTTAACCTAGCTCTGCCCCTCCTATTCTACTTTGTAAATTTCTTGCTCAACAATTGTCTTTAGATTGACCTCTTCTTTCTCTTTTCTTCCTGCCAGGCTGTTCAAGCCTCCTATGTCACAAAGGAATGGGTGGATTATGCCATGGCTTATGTCAAAGAGGAGGAGTCAAAAAGCTTCGCGGCCAATAAGGCTCAAGCTCAAGCTGAGAAGAAAGCCAAGGAGACCCTCAACCAACTGACCAAGAGCAAGAAGGCTAAGAAAAGCACTGAGGCATGTGGCTAGGTTTGAGAAGCAGGCCTTGGAATAGTGTGGTCATCTTCGGAAGGTGGAGGAGCAATTGGCTATTGCTAAGGAAAACATCGAGGCCCTGAAGAAAGAGCTGGAGGGAAAAAAGGAAGAAATGGAGAAGGCCGAGCAAGCAGCCAATGAGCTTGAGCAAACAAAATCAGAGGCAGAGCTTTAGGCTTAGCTTAAGGAGGTCTGTCGGGCCTTTTGCCAACAGGTCTAGGTTAAGGCTCTGAATGCAGTTGAGGTCAGCCCTTCTTCGGAGCTTAGGAACTCGGGGAGGATCATCTTTCCTCTTGCTCTCAAAACTAAGGTTGCTAGCTCATCTGCTCCAGAGACCAGCTCTTCTGCTCTAGCTCCTCGGCCTCCAGGTGGAGGTGAGCAAAAAGAGGATGACGCTAGGAAAGAGGTTGGAAAGGAGACTGAAAAGTATGGGTTAGGGCGATAGACTTAGGCAAAAATTCTTTTGTAATATGACTTGTCTACCTATAACATGCCTTCCTGATGAAATCTTTTGAATTATAGCTCCTACTTCAGTAATTAATGAGAATCACTATTTTCTTTTCCATATGATGTACTACTCTTTATTTTTCTTTTTCTTTTTTTAACAGAGAAAAAGTAGCCAAAGAACAAGCATGCAAGACCATCACAAATATCTTAAAGGCCCAAGAGCCGCATTAATTTCTAGGTCTTTATGTGGAATTTATATAAATCAAAAGTTTTTTTAGCATTTAAAGAATTAATTTTGAATAAGGTAAGTGTCCTGAGGGGTTGGACTTTGCCGAGGTTGTGTTTAACCCTTAGATTATTTTAGGAGTTAATTTACCCAAGGTAGGTGACCCGAGGAATCGAACCTAATCGAGGTTCTATTTAACCTTTAGATTATTTTAAGAGTTAATTTGCCCAAGGCAAGTGACCTGAAGAGTCGAACTTAGCCAAGGTTCTGTTTAACCCTTAGGTTATTTTAGGAGTTATGTAGGGGCTAGCCCTTGTTGTTCCGGATTTGGCTTTAGATCTTGACAAGATTAGTATTGGTAATAACACACCAAAACAATGTAAATTTGAACCAGACATAAGGCACGAACAACATCAAAGCTTCTCATTAATAATAATATCTACGTAAATTATTTACATTCCATGGGTGAGGGAGTGGGTTTTCGTCTAAGTCTTCAGGCGATAAGCCCCAATTCCTACCACTGATGTAACCCAATTGAGACTTTCCCAGTTAAGGCCTAGCTTCCCCCACACTGGATTCTCTATTTTTCCCACGACCTTCCTTATAACTAGTTCTCGAAAACAAATGCTCTTGTCTTGATGCCCTTATCATACCCTATCTGAGCCTTTGATGGTAATCAGCTAACTTGATGGTAGCCACTTCCCTCCTTTCTTTAATCATGTCTAAGATGGTGAAGAGGAGTTGCTCATTAAGGTTATTGTTGAACCGATCAGTCCTCATCGTTGGAAACCTCGTCTCTAGGGGAATAATTGCCTTGGAACTATACATCATAAAAAAGGGGGTTTTGCTCGTCGACCTTCTTGGCGTAGTTCGATATGCCTGGAGGACATGAGGTAGCTCATCCACCCATTTGCCCTTAGCCTCGTCCAACCTCTTCTTTACTCCATCCCCTATAACCTTGTTGGTGACCTTAGCTTGTCTGTTGCTTTACAAGTAGGCTGGTGTAGAATACCTATTCCTAATCCCTAGGTCACAGCAATATCTTCGGAAGACCTTACTATCAAATTGGAGCCTGTTGTCTGAGATAAGGGTGTGAGGCACTCCAAATTTGGTGACAATGTTCCGCCAAATAAACCTTTTTACATCTTGGTCTCGGATATTAGAGAGAGGTTCTGCCACAACACATTTCGTGAAATAATCAGTTCCAACGAGGAGCTAGCTTCAGTTTCTGATTGCCTTTGGGAACAACCCTATGATGTTTAGTCCCCACTATGCAAAGGGCCATGGGCTGGAAATGGGGTTTAGGGCCCCTCTTGGTTTATGGATGTTCAGGGCATATCTCTAGCACTGGTCACACTTGTTGACGAACTCTCGAGTGGATGTTTTCATGCTAGACCACCAAAACCCCTAAGTTAAATCCCTATGTGATAGAGATCTTCCTCTAGTGTGATTGCCACGGATTCCTTCATAAAGCTCTTCCAACAAAGCTTCTACTACCTTGAGATGTATGCATAACAGGTAAGGGCAAGAGTAAGAGCGCTTGTACAACTTTTGCTCCCCAGAAAGCCAATACCTTGGTGCCTTCCTCTGAATCTTCTCTGCCTCGGTTCTGTCCTCGGGTAACATCCAATTCTTTATGAACGAAACCACCAGGTCCATCTAACTTGTACCGACATGTATCATGTTTACCATTGCTGAGGCTTGGCAATCATGATTAAGGACTACCAAATTGTCTACAACTTTACAATTTAACATCCAATCACGTTTACCCCCAGGTTCAAAACTGGACTACAGCTATTTCACCTGGCCTAAATACCACTACATCCTCAGATCTTTGGCCTCAAACTCTCCTCTTACTTGCCCTACTATAAGCCTTGAATCACATAAAACTCTAATGGATTTGTCCCCAAGCTTTTTGACAAAGTTTAGACCGGCCTTGAGAACCTTGTACTCTACTTCATTGTTTATGGTCGAGAAGTCTAATCTTAAGAATTACTCGATGGTAATGTGCTCTAGGGAGATCATGATTACTCCGATCCTCAAGCCCCTTTGATTAGCGGCCCCATCCATGTACAACTCCCAACATGGCTGAGGGGATGCTAAAACGGTCATCACCTCTTTGTCTGTTCTACCATGCTCCTCGTTACCCTCTCCCTTGCTTCTTTAATGAATTTTGACACCAAGTTAGCTAGAACTTGACCTTTTATGACTGTCCAAGGAAGATACTTGATGTCAAACGCTCCCAGTATGGTACCCCATTTCGCCACTATCCTAGTGAAATCCAACTTCCGGAGTAAAACTTACAAAGGCAGCTGGGTGGGATGATGACAGTGTGGGCCTGGAAGTAGTGAGAGAGCTTCTTTGTGGCATGTATGATGGCTAAGATGGCCTTCTCTAAAGGGAGATAACAGGCTTCTGCATCCTGGAGGGACTTGCTCACATAGTAGAAGGGTTTTTGCACTCCTTCCTCTATTCGGGCTAGAACAAGGCTCACTGCATGGGCCGTGACCGCTACATAGGCATACAAGACTTCCTCTTTCTTGAGTCTGGACAAGATTGAAGGGTGAACCAGCTACTTCTTCAAATCCTCGAAAGCTATATCGCACTACTCAAATCATTCAAAGTCCTTCCATTTATGTAGCAATTGAAAGAACGGTCTACATCGGTCAGTCAATTGAGAGATGAATATGTTTAGAGCAGCTATCATTCTGGTGAGGCGCTGTACCTCCTTCGAATTCCAAGGTGGATGCAAACTATAGATGGCTTTGATCTGATCGGGATTAACCTCTATTCCTCGGTGGGTAATCATATACCCTAAGAATTTTTCGGACCCTACCTCAAAGGAACACTTAGAGGCATTCAAGCACAGCTTATGCTTTCTCAAGACTGAGAAGACTTCATCCAAGTCTCCCAGGTGCTGAGATACTTCCTTGCTCTTTGATAGGCCAAGAAACGAATTGACCCATTATGATGAATTAATTGATTAATTAGCCAAGTTTATTAATTAATCAAATTAACATGCAAACGCGTGGTAGCACAAACAAATCACCAATTAAACTAAGTATGCAGCGGAAAATAAATTGACATGGTGATTTGTTTACAAATGGAGAAAACCAATACGGCAAAAACCCCACCGGGTGATTTTAAGGTCACCATTTCCAAGAATCCACTATTATCACAACAAGCGGTTACAAGTAAAGGAATCCCAGTACCTTATACCAACCTATAGTTGAACCCTTACCCCAATACCCAATTGGACTTGTTCTGAAGTGACAATCTCTCCTTGTAATGCACGGCTCCCAGTATGTGACTACCAATTGCGTGGATCCCAGTACGTGACTTCAATCACCAACTAGAGAAGATTGTTGGCTGCAAAGTTCTTCAGTTCATCCACGATGAAGATCAAGAAGATGCTTGGTCACAAAACCCTACGGTGCACAAACACAACAACTTCTACACAAGAATGATGAACTAGGACAAATTCTGTCTCTGGTCACAATTTGCTTGACCAAACTTTGCTCAACACTTGTGCAACTTGTGTCCACTTTGATGGCCCTTAAACTAATCCTTTTATATGTCTAGGGTTGTGAGAAAAGAAGGCCTAAACACATAATCATGGATTAGAGTCAAAACAGAACTGAAAATCTATTTTTCATAAACCTCAACAGATGCCTATTTGTCGAGCTACTATTGAGCAGCTGTCGAGCCATGGGGCTGGAACAGCTCTTCATGCTCGATAGATACTAACTGTTGAGCTTTAATGAACTTGCACTTTTCAGCTTGAATCTTGGACAGACTTGCATGACTTCAACACTTAATCTTGAAACACAGTTTCTTGAAGTATTAAGCACATCCTAGATCTACCTAAATACAAGTAAAATGTATTTTATCAAAGGATTAGCCAATTACATAAAATAGTGACATATGTTCCTAACAAGTGAATCACATATGTCCTAACACTCTTCACCACCATGTCATCTATGTAGGCTTCCAAATTTTTACCCAATTGAGCTTCAAACATTCTTGTCACCATCCTTTGGTAGGTGCACCTAGCATTCTTCAAATCAAATGGCAATACTCGGTAATGATAGTTCCCGATTAGGGTGAAGAAAGTAGTTTCCTGGTCGGGCAATGCTAACAGGATCTGATGATAACCCTAGAAAGCATCTAAGAAGCTCATCCGAGGATGACCAAAGCTTGCATCAACGAGCTGATCAATCCTCAGGACCGGAAAGGGAACTTTTGGGCAGGCCTTATTAAGGTCGATAAAGTCAACACACACTCTCCACTTACCTATTTTCTTCCTAACCACAATAGTATTGGCCAGACATTCAGGATAAAAGACTTCTTTAATTGCCCCTACTCCTTTCATCTTATTAACTTATTATTTCACAACATCCACATGCTCCTTAGAGTATTGTCGAGGTTGTTACTTCCTCGGTATTGCTGCCAGGTTCACATTAAGGTGATGGCATATAAAATCTGGATCAACCCCTGGGGCTTCATACGTGCTCCATGCAAAAAAATCCAGGTTATTCCTTAGGAAGGCCCCACTTGGAAATATTTCTCTTCATCCACCCCGAGGACCACTCTTTCCAACTCTTTGCACTGTATATTGGCTTCCACTGTCTCATATAGAGCGCTAGTCTCAACTGTTTTTGATTTCTATGAAGTGGGGCTTGGGTCCAAATGATTGATTTGTAGCACCTGATGTCTCATAGCAACAACCATGCATTTCCTTGCAATGGTTTGACATCCCAATAACTCCCTAACGCACCTTTCGGTTGGGTACTTTACCTACACATGTAGGGTGGAGGACACCGCTCCCATGGAATGGGGCAAGGCCTTGCCAAAATAGTAGTGTGAGGAGAATAGGCATCTACTACAATGAAGTCCACTTCAACTACCTCATTTCCCGTCTACACTAGCAACCTAATCATCTCCTTGGGGATAATCATCATTCCTTCAAATCCAACTAAGGGGACATCGTACTTACTGAGATCCTCAGGCTTCAACCCTAGCCCCTTATATAAGTATGGATATATAATCATGGCCCCACTTCCCTGATCCACCATTACTCTTTTCACATCTAAACCCCCAATTCAGAGTGTGACCATAAGAGCATCATCATGTGGCTAGTAGGTTTCCACCTTATCAGCCTTGGAAAAGCCTAAGATAGGTCCCTCTTTATTCTTGCTCCTCTTGGACTCCTTGTGCTCATCTCTAACTGCTAGTTGTGGAGAAGTGGTCTTTATGCCAAATGAGAGGCCAACCTCCCTTCTTGGAGCAACAAAAATAATATTGATGGTCGCCAAAGGTGGGTGTGGTGCTAAATCCTTTTGGGAGACTAGATCTTGATTGCTCTCCTCATCTAGATGGTTATTGCATGAACTGCTTCAGCTTTCTAAATTTAACCAACTAATCCAAAAAATCATGCAGTGTCCTACAATCTTCGGTTGTATGACCTCGGTCTTGATGATATTAGCAATATAGGCTCTGGTATTGCTTAGTGGGGTCCCCCCCCCCAATCTTGTTTAGCCATTTGAAATATGACTTATTTTTTTATCTTCTTCAGGACCTAGTACACAAACTTCTTGAATATGAAATTCACCTCTTGTGTATTATTCTAGGGTGCTTGATTGAAAAACTCCCTCCTTGTCCTGTTAAGGCTGAAACGATCAAGCCGAGGGTCTCTTCGCTTGGGCATGAAGACCTTCGCCTTTCCTTTACTCTGAAATTGGTCATCTTCCACCCTCTTATGCTCCTCTACTCTGTCCATTAATTGGTGCATATCTTGAGTAGGCTTCATAGTAAGAGATTTTCTTAGGTTCAAATTCATGAGGAGCCCCATTTTAAAGGTTGGATTGCCACATCATTGAAATCTCCATCAATCTCTTTGAAGATTTCCTAATATTTTTTTGAATATGTTTTCAAGGACTCTCCCTCCTTCATTACCATTGAAGCAGGGAGTCCAAAGGTTTGAGGACCTTACTGCACACAACAAATCTAGCACCGAACACCCTTGTTAACTCTTCATATGACCTTATGGACCCCTCCTCCAGCCCATCAAACCATCTCATGGCCATAAGGCCAAGACTCAACCAGAAGACCTTGCACATAAGGGTCTCGTTTCTAGAGTGAATAGCCTTCCTTTAGTTGAAATGGCTTACATGTTCCACCTGGTCTGTTTTTTCATTATAAATGATAAATGTTGGCTATGGAAAATGATGGGGCAACTCAGCACCCTCAATACAGCCAAAAAAGAGGGACCAAGAAATATGTCGCAGGGCCCTACTCATGGCATCACCCCCCAAGTTTTATGGGGGAGGCGTTCTATATCTTCTGTGAGGATGGCCCTCCACCCCCCCCCCCCCCCCCACCACCAAATGAGAGGGTGTTGCATGAACCCCACTTTGCAAGCACCTTGTTCTCCATCTATAGTGCTGCTCATATATAGAGCTTGAGCTTAGGCTTGGTGAGAGGCTTTTAGGCTCCCTTATATGTACCCTTTGACAAAGTCACTGCTGCAAGTGACATACTTCCACTCTGTATCATGCATCTCCTGGTCCTTTGGGACATGCCTCGAGGACACAAAGTGGCTTCGGCTTATGTGACTTAAGTGAACAGGCGCAGCCCTTATGCTTGGAGATTGAGCTAAAGCTATATCCCTTCTACGCTCCAAATTCACAAACTCATCCCTATGCCTGGATCCTACTGACTCTTGTCCTTCGCTTTGAGGAATAATTCCACTTCTTCTTGAGTTTTCCATTTCTTAATCACTCGAAACTATGAGTAAGGATTTAATGTGACCTTCCCACAGACAATGCCAATTATAGGGGACGAAACAAACAATCTGAGCCCAACTAAGTTACCATTGGGCTAGAATGGATGTCCAATGCAATTAATTTGTAGAGGTGGATTATCAGGGCCAACCCTTCAAGCCTCAATAGCTTTACTTGGTAATTTAAAAAAGGAAATTGGCTAAGACAATAGTTTAAGTTGAGAATAATCAAAAGAAAGTCAAAGATTCTTATTGAAGTTCTTCCTCGGTTTATTCTCCAAAAAAAAAAAAAAAAATTCTTCCTCAATTTTGCCGAGGAGTAATAGTTCTTTGGGATATATATAGTTCTCGGTTACACAGTTCTTAATTTCTCTATCTCTTTTCTATTTCTTCCTCCTTTTATCCCTTGATCCCCCTTTCAAGAGGATCTTCCTTATTATATATAGCTGTTGGGATTGCATCCAAACCCTTCACTTGGATGGTCATTGATCCTTCCTTGGATATTTGTCCAATCGTTGCTTTGCTAATGGTGGTAGAGTAGTATGCAGGCTATGGGGGCACGGTTCAGAGGTTATTCTACCATTAATGCATCAATTTGAGTTGGTACAGTGCATTAAATGTGGAGGTGATAGGTGCTTTATCTTTAAGCTTCCTCCTCTCATTGCTTGCACATCTCTACTTCCTTCCTCGACCTTCAACCCTATAGCCCTGGTGGTTTGTCTCTAGTCTCCTGAGGAGTGTCTGCCCTTCGAGCTCCTCGGGCGGGCTGTTTTCCTCGGTTTCACTGTCTGGACTATCTTAATTGTGCTGGGCCTGATTTGATGAATAGTTGGGCCCAACTACTCCTTAGGTTGAGCCCATTTGATAATCTTCCTTCTTCGGGTTTCCCCCTCCCACATTTATATATACAAAAAAAAAACATAAAAATACAAAATTGAATAACAGAATTTCATTGAATGTTCATCCTATCAAAAATATTACAAATGGTAGAAAATTGCATCGCTTTAGTCCTAATTACAATCTAAATACAAAATTACAAAGCTTTGGTCTTGATGCATTTTATGATAATGAAATTGATAAAGCATTAATATACGAAGATTCGAGGGCTAGGTTACAGAGGGGGAAAGTGTTAGGCACCCACTTTGCCTAGAAAAATCTGATCTGCTAGACTACATACGACCATTTATGTACCCTCAAACAATCAAACAATGTGTTAATGCTAAACAAAAATACAAACATACAATTTTATAGCTTCCCTAGATCTTAAGATTAAATCTAAGCCTAGATTTATAGATCTATTTCTTGAAAGAGGATTTTAGAAAAATTTTAAATGTCAAAGTGGATTTAAAAGACAAAGTAATAGATCTATAACATATATATATATATATATATATATATGAGAGAAATATATTTTATATATAAAAAAATATTAGGTCTGATTTTTAATATGGAAAATGGAAAGGTTTTGAAAAGGAAATTTCAAACCTGATTTTTAATATGAAAAATCTAATGCTTTTGAAAAAAAAAATTTCAGATTTGATTTTTTATAAGAATTTCAATGCTTTTACAAAGAAAATTTCAGATATGATTCTAATATAGAAAACTAGAATTTTTTTACAAATAATTTTCAGATTTGATTTTTAATATGGAAAATAGAATGCTTTTTCATAGATCTGATTTTTAATATGGAAAATAGTATACTTTTACAAAAGATATTTCAGATCTGATTGTTGATATGAAGATTTGAATGCTTTTGAAAAAAGAGATTTCAGATCTGATTTTTGGTATGGAAAATAGAATGCTTTTACAAAGAAAATTCCATATCTGATTTTATAATATTAAAATCGAATTCTTTTAAAAAAGACTTGACATATCTAAGTTTTGGTATGAAAGATATAACACTTTTTTGAAAAGAGATTTCAAATATGATTGTTAATATGGAAAAATAAATAGATTTTGAAAAGGGGTTTCAGATCTGATTTTTGATTTAGAAAAATAGAAAATATAACAATATAGATCTATAAAATCTAAACTAAGAGCTTGTCAATATCGTATTTTGTCTGGCCCCAATTCACGCATCAAAACAAATGTCGAAATCCAAAAAATTGAAAAAAGGTGCAAGATTGCAAGTTCTAAAGCCAAAAAGGGTGAAAAATAAATACAACGTAATCGGATAGTGGATCAAAGGGTCACAACATTTTAAAACCCTTTTGATAGCAATTGAGGCCAAAACCTTAACCGGGTATGGTAAAAAAGTTGACTTTTTGATCCAATTGTCAAATCGAGTTGAATTTTGGACTGTCTCATAGGACATGTTTTTTCCTTCAAAATGATAGTTTACAGGCCAAAATCAGAGTTAAAAGGAAGAGATATCAACAAAATACCAAAAACCCGAATAAAAACTTCACTTTTTCAGATAAATCAGGTAGTTTTTAGGCCAACTTCGTGCAAAAACTATACCAATTGGGCAAGAACTGGAGTTACCTGGCAAAACCAACTTGAAGTATGAGGTCTTGATTACCTCTCATAAAAAGGGCTTAATCATATCCGCTATGGTTTGGAAGAAATAAATTTTTAAGAAAAAACGTCACAGAATTTTCAGCACTGTGTAGTCTTCCTTTTGGACGCAATATCTTGACGATCGTAGGTCCAAAACTTGCAAGGTTAGGACCAATAGAAATTGCACATCCAGAGCTTTCCAGAAATATAAATCTTGAAGACAATGGAGCTCAGAAAGGCTTCCAAACAGTTACATTAATTTCTAACCAGAAACCAGGAAAATGACAAAATAGCCTAATGAGGTGGCAAAAGTGGGAGGCTATGTGTATTGTACCATGGTACACTACACATAGCCTCCTCCTTTCTTGGCTCTCCTATAAATATTCCCTCATTTTTTGAGAAAAATAGGGAGAAAAAATAGAAAAATAGAGTGAAAAGAGTGGAAAAATTCTGGAAAAATCCTTAGAAAATTTGACAATATTTTCTCTCTTCTGTCTTTAGGAAACCCATCACAGAAAAAAGCTTCTTCCATTTTTACTTGAAATTTTTTGTGGTAAACTAGTAGGGATGGGACAGTTTTTCTATAACTATACCCATCCCATTTTCTTTACTCTCTCATGTAAACATCATCCATTTATATATATGAAGCTCTTTTACTTATCTTGTCTCTTTATTTTACTTGCTTTAAATTCCAAGCTCTATATTATTGTGTATATATCTCTCTATCCCTTTATGCCTCTATTATTTGTTGTTGGTTGTGATGTCGTGATTATATTTCTAGATGGGTATTGAACCATCTCCTAGATCTAATATAGGAAGTACCTTGAGGGGGAAGAAATCCCATTCTCTTCTAGGCATCTAGTAATTTTTATGTTCTTGCTTATATATATGTTGTTACCCATTTAATTTTTGCTATTCCCCCATCCCCCTTTACTTTAATGTCATCCACTTTATTTTCAAGCTTCCTCCTCCCCTTTGATTTATTGCACTCTTATACACACACACACACACTCTAATATCTAGTCACCTAAAGAAAACTATTTTCTATCTATCCCTTTTAAATGGGTTTTAAATCTCAAGTAAAGCACAATGTGGGTATGTCTCTGTAAGTGGCAAAATTTTAAGCCAATTATAAAATGCCACATCAAAGTTTAGTGGCAAATTCTAAATTAATGTCATTAAATTAATTAAATTAGATAATGACATGTGTCATCCAAATTGGCATCACATTGGCATATCAAAATTTGCCATGTGTCATTTTGCCCACAAGATAAAGATAAATTTCCTATTCAAAATTTATGGGTATTTATCTTTATTAAAATAAATAAATAAATAAAATAAAGATAAATTTTCTATTCAAAATTGGTAGATAATTATCTTTATTAAATAAATTAAATAGAGATAATTATTTATCTTTGTTGATTATTATCTTTATCAAAATATGACTTTTATCAAAATAGATAAATAGAGATAATTATCTCTAAGAAGAATTTGGACCAATCAAAAGTCTGCTACATACTTTCAAGAATATCAATTCATAGTGGAGCTTATCCTCTGAAATCACTATAAATAGAGGACATCCCCTCTCATTTTCAAGACCAAGTTTTCAAGACGTCAAAGCTCTGGAGAAATTCTGTCTCAAGAACACACGAAGAACATTCAAATAAGTTCTTTGAAGTTCTATTGGAATTAAGCTGAAAAGGCCTCCATAAACTTCAACAAACCTCAAATCCTTGAAGCTCAACAGATCAAGCCTCTAAAGCCCCAAAGAACTTCAACCTAAAAGCCTTCATATTCAAAGACTTGAAGAACAATAAATCTCTAATAAGCTTGAAGCTAGAGATTTGTTGCGGAGACCGTTCAATCCATCTTTCAACTAAAGTAAAAAAGATTCCTTGTTCGAGTCAAGTTCAATGAAGATAGAATCAGAGGGTATTCTTTTGTAAAAGAATTGAAATAGAGATTGTACTCGTTATTCATCAATACAAATTATTATTTGCAAACCATATTTCTTTTCAATTGTTTAATTTTCTACAATTGGAAAAAATTTGTGTTTACAAATTTTTGGCACGCCCAGTGGGACCATCTCTACCTCTCATCTCTTCTTCATCAAATTGTCACATCTTTTGAAGCCCTATGGCTTCAAAGAAGACTCAAATCAACAACCCTCTTTTTGGAACAAGTGAAGTCGATCCTATAATGGATTCAAACTCTTCATCAAGTTCTGATGCTTCCTATGCTGGACCTATGACAAGGAGAAGAACAAAAGCTCTTGCAAAGGTCTATGCTCAAACAACATCCATTCCCCAGCCCTCACTTGTTCCCAAAACTTCTAAAGTTCAAAAGTCGCAAAAAACTTCATCTACGCAGAGGGCAAGCAAAGACGTAGCTGGTCTTGTCAAAGAAATGTTATCTCACCTAGCTTTGTCTCAAACTTCGGAATCAATCCAAGAAGTTCCAATAGCTGAAGAAGAAATCAAATCACTTGATGGCTCTGAATTCTCTTTTTCAGACGATATTCCTGCTTCCAAGCTTAGGGATTCTCCTCGTTCTGTTAGCTCATTTGCCATGCCAGTCATGATGACTAACACAACATCTCTGGAGGAACAAGTCTCGACTATAGCCCAAACTTTAGAAGAATTAATGAAGTTTATGAAAGAAAGGGAAGCAATGAGAGATGCACAAATAACTCTCCTAATGGATAAGATGGGGAATACATCTGGACCGAATCGTGAAGATGAAAGCTCTAGGCCGAAACAAACCCATAATGACAAACTCGAGAGTTCAACAAAGGATCTCAATTTCTCTATAGAGGGGTCTATCTCTCCTGACCAGCTCAAGGAGTTAATCAAGGAAGCTATCAAAGACCAAGTTGGGGGTGGAAGTCAGGCGTCCATTGCCTACGCTAAACCATACACTCAAAGGATAGATCTCTTGAGGATGCCTTAAAACTATCAGCCACCGAAGTTCCAACAATTTGAGGGTAAAGGCAATCCAAGGCAACATGTAGCTCACTTTGTGGAAACTTGTAACAATGCTGGAACTTATGGGGATCTCATGGTCAAGCAATTTGTTCACTCTTTGAAGGGAAATGCGTTTGATTGGTATACCGATCTAGCACCTGGCTCCATTGATAATTGGAACCAAATGGAGCGAGAATTCCTAAACCGTTTTTATAGTACTCGGCGTACTGTTAGCATGATAGAACTCATCAATTCAAAGCAGTGGAAAGAAGAGCCTGTCATTGATTACATTCAACGGTGGAGAAATCTTAGTCTCAACTGCAAGGATCAATTATCTAAAGCGTCTGCAATTGAGATGTGCATTCAAGGAATGAATTGGGCTATAAGCTACATTCTTCAAGGAATAAAGCCTAAAACATTTGAAGAATTAGCAACACGTGCTCATGACATGGAGCTTAGTATTGCTTCCAATGTTCACCAAGGCTCGCCTGTTCAAGAACCCTACAATGGGAGAGAAAGACAAGTTACTCGCAAAGGGGGCAAATTCCCTCCCAAACCGGAAAACAAGCAGTCTTTGATTGTAACTATTGCTCCTTTCAAAGTTCCAGTTAAACCCAAGATAAAAGAACAGACATATGCTTTCATACAAGAAAGAAGAAGAAGACCAACCTTACAAGAAATGCAAGAAAAGCAATATCCATTCCCTAATTCCGATATCTCTAACATGTTGGATCATCTACTTGAGTTGAAGTTGATTGAGCTACAGGAGATGAAACGCCCTGAAGAGGCTGACCAAACAAATGATCCCAAATATTGCAAGTATCATCGCCTCATAGGCCACCCCATAGAACAATGCTTTGTGTTGAAAGATAAAATCATGGAGCTAGCCCATCAAGGAAAGATCACGTTTGATGATGAAGTTGCAACTACCAATCTAGCCATGGTAGCCTCAACAACCACTTCTACTTATTTCACCATTCAATTTGGCTCATTTGAGCCTATTGAGGTGAAAATAGCTTTCTCCCCAGTGCTAGTTCCCGAGGATTATATCTTTTCATCTCTTACATGTTATTAAGTGGTGAAGAAGACTCTTCAGATAGTGAGGACGAAATAGAGCGAGCTATTGTGTATAGAGCATATTGGTCTTCAATCATTTTCCTTGATGATGATCGTGTGTTGGGATCCAAGATTCATAATCATCCCTTACTTGTGACTGGCTACATTCGAGAACAAGAAGTCAATCATACCCTTATTGATGGTGGATCTGCAGTCAATATCCTTCCACTCAAAATATTGAAAGAACTTGGAATCTCCTTGGATGAACTACTTCCCAATAAATTGATGATTCAAGGCTTTAATCATGGTGGACAAAGAGCTATTGGAAAGATTAGACTTCATATGCTCATTGGTGAAATGGAATCAAGTGCACTCTTTCATGTCATTGATGCCAAGACCACTTACAAAGTACTAATTGGAAGACCATGGTTGCATGAGTACGGTGTTGTGCCATCTACATATCACCAATGTTTTAAATATTTCCAAGATGGACAAGTTAAGAAGATAATAGCTGATCACAAGCCCTTTACTGTAGCAGAATCATATTTTGCTAATGCAAAATTTTACTTGGAAGATCATACGCTAGAGGAAGCACAATTCATTGTTTCACCATCTAGCAAAGAAGCAAACCTCCCTTCCAAAACTTCAAAGATTGACTCTCCAATTGAGGAGAAGAAAACCAAGCCAATTGAGGAGAAGGAAACCAAACAAGCAAAGACTTCCACAAAAGAGAAGAAGCATCAAGCTTTTAAAGCAACTAAGGCAGCTCCTGTGTTACACTATGTCCCAGTCACCAAAAGAAAAGAGGGCCAATCACCCTTTTCAGGAGATGGAGAGTCAGAATTGGAAGATCTGCTGGGCTTGACTCTCCCAGTTGCTAAAATAACAAAAACAAGAATCACAAGTCAACCATTGAAAGGGTTCACAAGACCATCCCAAGGACCGATTGTTGAACATGGGACTTTACCCACCAAACAAACCAAAGAGGGTTTTGACCCTAATGCATATAGACTCATGGCTAAAGCTGGTTATGACCACGAGAAGCCGAGTAGTTTGGGTAAGCTCATCCCTGAAGCCTCTAGAAAAGAAGAACATAAGGTGTCGAAGGCTAAAGGTTTCAATGTAACAAGTTCTAAGGTTGGAATTGGATACACCCCACCAACTCCTATTCATATTCCCATCCGAAAAGCTAGTGTTTCAGTAATTTCAGCAAATTATGAGGAAGAAGAACAATCTTCGAACCTATCAAAGAAATCATCTGTTTTTTACCGCATTGGGCGACCCACTTCACATATCTTTGTCTTTGATAGGTTGGGGACACAAGAAGATAACTCTGTTGTTGGCACTCAAGGCTCTATTTTCACAAGACTCAGTCACTCAACTCCTTCTCAAGTTGGCACTTGAGGATCAGTTCTCACAAGGCTTAGTCATTCAATCCCTTCTCGACTCTCAAAAGATTTAAAGGCAAAACGAGAGCAGAATGAGAGGACAAATTTCCTCCCTAGAGGTGCTAACGACACACTTATTGTTGATCAAGATTCAAATGAGATTCGAAGCTCCATTCCATCTCATATGAAACGTAGAACCATTTGGGAAGTGAATACTAGAGAAGCCTTAACTGTAAAAAGGCGTACAATGGTGACCACAAACCAAGAAGTTGAAGATCATGATAAGGATGCTCCACCCATATTTGAAGAAGGCATACAAGCTACAGTTGATGAATTGAAGGAAATCAACAATGATACAACTGAAGATGTTTTGAGAACTGGCCCCATCAACGACAAATCCTTGAAATGTTACTATGCTTGAAATTTGAAATGCTCCTTGGCCAGAGCCTAAAACTGCCTACCTCAACACTCAAAGGGTACGTGATGTTTTCCCATTACTCTTGAAAGTGTTTATTTAAAATAAAATAAAATAAAATAAAAAAACCTACTAGGTTGAAAACCCTTTTTAAAGGCGACCTAGGCAAAAGTTAGGGTATTAAAAGCTCACTAGGTTGAAAACCATTAAAAGGCAGCCTACGCAAAAGTTAGAGCACAAAAAAAAAAAAAAAAAAAAAAAAAAAAAAAAAAAAAACAAACAAACAAACAAACAAACAAAAATCCCCTTTTGAACTACGTGTTGACTTGATCCCCTTTCGGGTATGTAAGCAGCTTGGTATCATTTACTGAGTTCAGTCGCATCCTCAAAAAAAAATCCCCTTTGAACTACGTGTTAACTTGATCCCCTTTTGGGTACGTAGGCAACTTGGTATCATTTACTGAGTTCAGTCACATCCTCAAAAAAAAAAAAAAAAAAAAAACTCCTCCTAAATTACTTGATAAAAAAACCTTCTTGAACCATGTGATGAATCGATCTCTCTCAAGTGCAACATAGGCAAAACTTGGTATGTCACACTAAGTGCAATCATAGTTTTGGGCGAACATCACTATGAGATAGTCGCTACAAGATGACAATGCTATTGTATGAA
Organism: Quercus robur; assembly: GCF_932294415.1. Lineage (NCBI taxonomy): Eukaryota > Viridiplantae > Streptophyta > Magnoliopsida > Fagales > Fagaceae > Quercus > Quercus robur. The sequence continues at coordinate 42,283,870 of NC_065534.1, read as the reverse complement.
GGCTAACATCATTGTAAGACATTGCAACCAAAAGGAATGCAAAGTCACCATGAAAGCAAACATCATTGTGAGAATGTCTCTTGGCATCTCTAAAATGTGCTTTCTCTCTTGTCTTTAAAGTCTAAGTAGTTCTACCTTTCACGTATAAAGTCTTGGTGGTACGTATCTCCTAACATCTTCAAAGACTTGGTGGTATCTCCTTGCATTTTTGAAGTCTGGATTGCAACCCTTCAAAGTCATGTCGTCTTGCATTGTCAAAGTTGGCATTGCATCACCTCTCTTTTGAATTTCATTGCTTTCCTTCTAAGTTGTGTTGCCTTACATCTCTAAAGTTTGCATAGTGCTGCCTCTCATCTTCAAAGACTTGGTGGTATCTCCTTGCATCTTCAAAAACTCGATGGCACCTCTTTGCATCTCTAAAGTTTGGACTGAATTGCCTCTCTGTTGAGTTGGATCACCTCAAATCCTCAAAGTTTTGGTGTCATCTTCTCACATATTTAAACTTTGACTGGTGTCACCCCATATCTCTAAAGTCTGGTACTCATCATTTTATACCTTTAAAAACTATCATAGCAAGAAGCCAAGCACATCCATTGCAAAGATGCCAAAGCACGTCCTTAGATTGTTGCATCGACAATTGCTCCATTGCAAAGATACCAATGCACATCCTTGCATGGACAAACTCCATCTTCAAGATCATTTTCATCTTCAAGATTGTCTTTGTCTTCAAGGCCTTGCATCAACAATCTTCATCTTCAAGATTGTCTTCATCTTCAAGGCAAGTCTTTGTCCTCAAGACTGTCTTCATTTTCAAGATGCAATCTTCGTCTTCAAGGTCTTGTATAGATCATCTTCAAGGAAGTGTTCGTATCCAAGATAGACTTCGTTGTCATGATTGTCTTTGTCTTCAAGGAAGTCTTCGTATCACAGATAGACTTCTTCAAAGGAAGCCTTCGTATCACAGATAGACTTCGTTGTCAAGATTTTCTTCGTCTTCAAGGAAGTCTTCGTATCACAGATAGACTTCGTTGTCAAGATTGTCTTCTTCTCCAAGGAAGTCTTCGTATCACAGATAGACTTCGTTGTCAAGATTTTCTTTGTCTTCAAGGAAGTCTTCGTATCACAGATAGACTTCGTTGTCAAGATTTTCTTCGTCTCAAGGAAGTCTTCGTATCACAGATAGACTTCATTGTCAAGATTTTCTTCGTCTCAAGGAAGTCTTCGTATCACAAATAGACTTCATTTTCAAGATTGTCGTCGAGGTCGTTGTCTTGGTAGCTACTGGGCTTGAGGACTATTTGGCTTGAGGAACAAAATAAACTATTGCAAGTTCTTCGTAGTGCCACTAAGTCATCATATTACCTATTCTAAATGGAGGTGGAACAATACAAAACACTTGCAAGAAAAGAAATTCACAAGTAAGAAAAGTGTTGATCAAGAATGTACCTCCAAAGTTTTGCGTGGTTGAACTCTTGCAAAACTTAACGCCAAATCCTTAAAGATGGATCTGCTGCATGCAAAGAAAATCATCAAATAGTGAAGATTATATGAAGAAACTATTGTACATTATATTGAATCTGTTGAACTAAATATCATACATATGTGATATTAGTTTAGAAAGGTCAATTAACATCCGTTTAGATCCGATAAATTAAAATGATCAATGCAGGACCACTACGTTGTTCATTATGGGCCACACGCTTCCTTTGAATCAAAAGAATTATTATACCTGATGGAGGGAAAAGTCTCTGCTTCCTGTACTTAGGTACTAGTAATTATTACTAGTGGCGTGGATGACTTCGAGAAGGTTGAAATCAAATCTGCACCAGCAAACATGAGTCAATACATTTGAGAGCATATAGAGAAAAGAGAAGAAAATAGAATTAAAAAAAAAAAAAAAAAAAAAAATCTTATGCCTTCTTCAAGAATTGTTTTTGAGATTTCTGAACTTACGCACTATAAAAAAAATTGTGAATTCTGTGTGGCTGAGGCTATCCTTTTATAGTGCTGGTTAGAGAGAGTTTAATTGCAACTAAAACTAATTCAGTCAAGACTAGATTAACCAGGAAAAGAAGTCAAAATAAAGAAGAATTCTTGTATGAAGGAAGAGTTTAAATGGGAGAAGAAGTCTTGAGTTGCGATAAGAAAGAAGTTTTCCGCTTACTGTTATCTACTGAAGTTCAAGTTTAAATGGGATTCTTTGAAATATAAGAGTTCAAATCCTTGTTCAGTTTGGACTTTGTCTCAAACGGTTGAGGTTGCCTCCTTAATTCTTATTAGAAGTCCTCTCGTCATAATTTGACTATGAAAAGAAGTCCACCTCGGGTAGAAGACGATCCAATGTCCATTAATTATTAATGTTCACGTGGAGCTATTGGGAATTGATGTTCACGTGGAGCTTCTGGGAAAAGTGTGTGGATCCGTAGCCAAGGCATCTGAATGTGGCCACTTCCACGTTTGAATTCTTTTCAAACAATTCCTATTTGAATAAGAACTCTATTTTGATTGCACTCGCTTTAAAGAGGCCAAGTGATAATACTATCATCACATTAAAACTCCTTGAAGTGTGGGTTATCAAGTCACTCTCCTGTTCGGATTTACCCAACTTACGGACTCCACCTTGCTAAATGTTGGTCACACGATTCCAAGGAAGAAGCATGGTATCAGACACTCTGGAATAATGTACATGGGGAACTTCCTATCATATTGGAAATTATATGGGTTCTAAATTAAGTTTGCTTGCAAATTTTCAAGATTGAAAAAAAAAAAAAAAATATATATATATATATATGAAAGGTTTTGAAGATAATAGCATCAAAGCATGAAGTTGTCGAGACTTGACCATTTTCCACACCTATAATTGTGTACATGTCCAACTCTCGAGGGGGCATTTGTAAGAGGCAAAATTTTAAGCCAATTATAAAATGCCACATCAAAGTTTAGTGGCAAATTCTAAATTAATGTCATTAAATTAATTAAATTAGATAATGACATGTGTCATCCAAATTGGCATCACATTGGCATATCAAAATTTGCCATGTGTCATTTGGCCCACAAGATAAAGATAAATTTCCTATTCAAAATTTATGGGTAATTATCTTTATTAAAATAAATAAATAAATAAAATAAAGATGAATTTTCTATTCAAAATTGGTAGATAATTATCTTTATTAAATAAATTAAACAGAGATAATTATTTATCTTTGTTGATTATTATCTTTATCAAAATATGATTTTTATCAAAATAGATAAATAGAGATAATTATTTCTAAGAAGAATTTGGACCAATCAAAAGTCTGCTACATACTTTCAAGCATATCAATTCATATTGGAGCTTATCCTCTGAAATCATTATAAATAGAGGACATCCCCTCTCATTTTCAAGACCAAGTTTTCATGACGTCAAAGTTCTGGAGAAATTCTGTTTCAAGAACACACGAAGAACACTCAAATAAGTTCTTTGAAGTTCAATTGGAATTAAGCTGAAATAGCCTCCATAAACTTCAACAAACCTCAAATCCTTGAAGCTCAACGGATCAAGCCTCTAAAGCCCCAAAGAACTTCAACCTAAAAGCCTTCATATTCAAAGACTTGAAGAACAATAAATCTCTAATAAGCTTGAAGCTAGAGATTTGTTGTGGAGACCGTTCAATCCATTTTTCAACTAAAGTCAAGAAGATTCCTTGTTCGAGTCAAGTTCAATGAAGATAAAATCAGAGGGTATTCTTTTGTAAAAGAATTGAGATAGAGATTGTACTCGTTATTCATCAATACAAATTATTATTTGCAAACCATATTTCTTTTCAATTGTTTAATTTTCTACAATTGGAAAAAATTTGTGTTTACAATCTCATAAGGATGGTTGATGGCTTTGAACTCCCATCTCTTTTTGATGAAGCACCTATAGGGCTTGAAAGAGATTAAAATTTAATTAAGAGGGTCTTCAAAAAAAAACTTTTTTAATGAACCTTACAATGTTTCAACTCTTTATTTTATTGCCATTTAAATTCCAACATTTTATTTTATTGCCATTTAAATTTCAGCAATTTATTTTATTGTTATTTAAATTCCAGCTTTTATTTTATTGTTATTTAAATTTCAGCACCTTATTTTACTTGTCTTTAAGTTCATAGCACTCTTATTATTGTTGGCCTTTACTTTTCTCATCTATAATGTTGCCATAGATTAACATTGCTTGGGTAAACAATTTATTTGCATGCTTTATAAGGAAATGTCTTTTCCCCCAAAAAAAAAAAAAAAAAAAAAAAAATTTATTTTTCCTTTCCAAAAGTTGTTTTACCAAAATGAAGTCTTTTCAAAAAACAATGCTTTTCCTTTAAATCTTACTTTCTTTCAAAAAAAAGTTTTTTTTCCCCCAAAAATTGCTCTTTTCTTAAAATGCTAAAAAAAAAATTCTTTTCCATTAAATCTGAAAAAACCAAGTTTTAAAAAAAGAAGAAGATATTTTCCAAAAAACATAAAAAAATTCTTTTATCACGTTGGACTTTCTTTCAAAAAAAATCTTTCGAATGAGCAAAGTTTCTAAAAAAATACGCCTTTTCATAAAAATTATGGGAATTTTCCGAACCCAAAAAAAAAAATACATATATATATTTTTTAATTAGTAAAACCCATGGGCTTTGTTTTGATCAAAATCCATAAAAATGGTTTTAATGCAAACTCCTTTTTCTCCAACAAAAGTTATGGGATTTTTAGTCAAGACTTTTCATAAAAATAAATAAATAAATAAACCATGAAATTTTTCAAAGGAATCTTCCAAAACTTTTTAAGTTATCTACCATTTTTACAAATAAAAATAAATAAAAGTAAAAATTCCAAGACAAAGCTCTTTTCTTCAAATCATTTCATCAAAAAATCATAGGGTTTTTCAAAGTTAAAGCGTCTTTTCTAAAAAATTAACCCATGAATCTTTATCTTTTATCTTTCTAAAACTAACATGTTTTTACCAAAAATTAATTTTCTTTAGAAACTTTAAGTCCTCCAAAATTTCAGCTTCCCCCTAAAAAAATGGCATTTTCAAAAGAACTCTTTTTAAAAAAATATACATAATAAGTGAAAACTCTTTTTTTTTTTTTTTTTCATCGTAGACTTTGCTTGTTCAAAAGAGATTTTTCTTTTTTTAAAAAAAATGTTTAAAAAAAAAAAATATATATATATATATATATATATTCTTTTAAAAATAATTAAAAATTTTCAAAAAAAATGTATCTTTTCCAAACTTTCGGTTCAAAAATAAAATAGAGTTAACATTATAAAATTTACTCATGCATTGTAATTTAAAACTTTTCCTTAGAATAGCATGTCTATGGATTTGTGCCTATGGTTCAATCTCCATTGAACTCGTACACACCCATCAAGCTTACATAGCCCATTTCTTTGCTTTGGCACTAACATATTTTTTCACTGTCATTTTTATTTGCATGGTAAAAATGAGAAATTGTGGATGATAGTAAGGTGCTACTCTTCCAACCCCCTCTCTTAGTCTTGCAATTTATTTTATGCATAGCATCTAGTATTCACATGCTATCTACCTAGTAAATACTCGCATGCTATTGTATATTATATCTTTCATTGCATGCTTCCTCACATGCTACCTATGTATATATCTCAGATTCTTTGATTGTAAATACTCTATGACATTATTATTCACATGGTATTTTATAAGTAAATAAATACTCACATGTATATACATATGGATTGTTTGCAAAAAAAAATCAAAAATAAAAATGCCAAGTATCTCATTTCTTCATTTAAAAAAATGATGTTTATCTTATCAAAAAAAAAAAAAAAAAAAGATGATGTTTGAATTAAATTAAAATAAGGTATTATCTTCGGATAGTCCTTGGGGGGTGCCTAACACCTTCTTTACACATAACCGAACTTCCGAGTCCAAAATCTTTTGGTTTGCCTTAATTAATAAACCCTTAAAAATTTGGTTTAGTTAATTAGGCAAATTAAAATGAATTAGACCCATAGGTGACCAATCACACCTAATACAAAACCAATAGTTGGTGGCGACTCCTAAAATAAAAATAAGAAAAAAGGATTCACATACCCACAAGAGTTACGTCACTAAAGACCCTATGTGCGACCAAACCCTAAGAAAAAAAGAAACTTTTTGGAGTCGTCCACGGAGCTAATCTTAGATGTAAGGTTAAATTTATGTTAATGCATTGGCAATATTGACTTGCTCATGTAATTATCATGTGAGCAATTTAATCATGACATTATGAACATATGATAATAAGCATGACAATTATAAACACGTGAAAACAATCATGGTAACTATGAACATGTGAAAATAAGCATGGCAATTGAAGAGGGAGAAAATTGGAGGTGATGGATCCACTTAGATGGACTTGACAATGTGAGACAAATGGGCTAATAGTGAACGGATCCTATGTGAACGGACACAGGGTGGACGAATCAAAAGGCCATGTGGCACTTGACTGGTCATTATGTGGTCTCTAAGAAACCCTAAACGGAAACGACTTGCGTCTCAAGATTAACCCTAGTCCATAGAGTCCCAATATGAATAGAATTCTAACATGAAGAGGATTCAGGAATATATGCACATTAATGGAGATCTTCTCCATAAGGAAAAGACTTGTGACGCAAGCAAAGGAGTTTTATTTTCCACTACTATAAAAACCCGAAGACCCTCAGAAAAAAGTTACGTATAATTCACCCCAACTCTAGCACTCTAGAGTTGTGAAGAAGTTCTAACTTGACCTTCAAAGGATATTTGGCCAGCACCACACCGATGCTCTCTGTTAGGCTTTCTCTTTTTGTTGTGCAGGTATTGTTTCGGGCGTGCAAAGGCTGTGTGGCTCACTGGTGATTTTTCGGCATCATCAGTTGGCGTCGTCTATGGGGACGTTCGTGATTTTGTAAGCCATATTATTGCCTCCCAGACAAAGAGTTGCATGGTACTTACTCACTCGATGGTGACCACCACCAACAATCAAGGCGACGAATCACAACCCACTGCCCTAGAAAGGCAAGTACAAACCCTCACAACAGCGATGAAGCGCCTCACCAAACAGAATCATGACCTAGAGAAACAGTTGCACCAGAAAAACGCAATGATGGATACCCAAGAGGAAGACCAAGAAGGCACCAGTGCTGAAAGAAGGAACAAAAAAGGTCCGGAAGGAAGTAATGCCCTGAGCAGGCCAAAGCGATTGGACACGAGCCGGCCATCCGTCACCGATACAGTTTCGCCTTACATAGTCGCTGAGATGCAGATGATGAAGGAGCGGATGGATTTTACGATTAACGCCTTCAAAGGACAGGTGTCTGGCAACCTCGATACTTAGTCCATCGAACAGATTCACCATTGATTGCCTTCGTCACCTCATACCCCCTTCCACAAAAGTTTCGTATGCTGCAGGTGGAAACTTACGATGAATCCAAGGATCCCTTGGATCACCTAAAGTCTTTCAAGACCCTGATACACCTACAAGGGGTACCAGATAAGATCATGTGCAGAGCCTTCCCCACCACGCTGAAGGGATCCGTAAGGATCTAGTTCAGTAGGCTGACGCCCAACTCCATTAGTACCTTCAAGGAGTTAAGTGCCCAATTCGCCTCACACTTCATCGGGGGACACAGGTACAAGAAGTCTACTACATGCCTAATGAACACTAAGCAGCGGGAGGACGAGATGCTGAGGTCCTACATCACCCGCTTTAACAAAAAGGCTCTCTCGATTGATGAAGCTGACGATAAGATACTCGTGGCTGCGTTCACAAACTGACTACGAAAGGGTAAGTTCCTGTTTTCTTATACAAGAACGACCCAGAAACTAAGTTGGATGTGCTGTACAGGGCAACCAAGTACATGAACGCGGAAGATGCATTGCTGGCCTGAGAAGAGAGGCCTAAAAAGAGAGAAAGACAAGAAGACATACTGCAGGACAAGGGACCAAAGATGGTGAGGACAGGAGAACGACGGGAGGACAAGCACCCAAAACCCCCCACGAGGAAATTCACGAGTTTCACCCCGTTGACTACCCCGATCGACCAAGTCTTGATACAGATTAAGGATGAAGGAGCCTTGACCTTTCCAAGAAAGCTGAAGGGAGACCTTAATAAGAGGTCTTGAGACAAGTATTGCCGATTCCACCGCGACCACGGCCATGACACGGCCGACTGTTACGACTTGAAGGAACAGATTGAAGCCCTTATCCAATAAGGAAAGCTGCAGAGGTTCGTCAGTAAGGAGAGAACGAACCCACCCCAAGAACAGGCTCCTCAATGAGAGAATGAGCGTCCCAAGCCGCCTATAGGGGAATAAGAATGATTGTAGGAGGCATGACGGCTACTGGGTCATTCAAAAAGGCTAGGAAAACTTACCTCAGGATGGTTCAGAACGTCCAGCTGACAAGTTTTGTACCAAAGATGGCACAGATAAACAACCCCATCATTGGATTCTCGGAAGAAGATGCTCGACATCTTCACCACCCACATGACGATGTAATCGTAGTTAGCATACGAGTTGGAGATTACAATATGCACCGGGTTCTAGTCGACAATGGCAGCTCGGCTGACATCCTTTATTACCCAGCATTCCAATAGATGAGGATTGAAAGAGAGCAATTGATTTCGACAAACGCTCCACTCGTTGGATTCGGAGGAACATTGGTGTTCCTTCTTGGGCCAGTCACATTATTAGTGACGGTGGGCAACTACCCCTAACAAATCACCAAGGACGTAACCTTTCTTGTGGTCGACTGCTCGTTTGCTTATAACGCCATCATAGGATGATGTACACTCAATTCATGGAAGGCTATAACATCAACCTACCACTTAATGATCAAGTTCCTTACAGATTACAGAGTAGGGGAACTGCGTGGAAATTAAGTGGCTGCGCACTACTTAGCTATGACAGAGATGGACGACCACCTCCAGGCCATGGACATAGAAGAACAATGGACAATAGTGGAGTCGACGGAAGAACTAGAAGAAGTGACCCTTGATGACTCAAGGCCCAAGCGGACAACTAGAATGGATACGTTGGCTAGTCAACCAGTACGTCAAGCGTTCATGACGTTTCTAAGAGAAAATCAAGACGTATTCGCCTAGAGTCATGAGGACATGCCAGGGATTGGCCCCTCAATCATAGTTCACAGGTTGAATGTGTCGCCCTCATCCTCTCCCGTCCGACAGAAAAAGCGAGTGTTCGCTCAAGAGTGAGACAAAGCCATAGTTGAGGAGGTTCGGAAGTTACTGGAAGAAGATTTTATTCGAGAAGTGTACTACCCTAACTGGTTGGCAAACATGGTTATGGTAAAAAAGTCCAATGGAAAGTGGAGGATGTGCGTAGATTTCATGGACCTCAATAGAGCTTGCCCTAAGGATAGTTACCCGCTCCCATGGATAAATACCTTGGTAGACTTAACCACGAGACACTAGCTTCTGAGTTTCATGGATGCGTTTTTAGGCTACAACCAGATCAAAATGGAGGAGGCTGATCAAGAGAAGACTTCTTTTGTCACCAGCCAAGGACTTTTCTGCTACAAAGTGATGCCATTTGGACTTAAGAACACGGGGGCAACGTACCAGAGATTAATGAACAAGATTTTTGCACACCAGATTAGGAGGAATGTGCAAGTTTATGTAGACGACATGCTGGTGAAAAGTTTACAAGAGGACGATCACTTGAGCGATCTCCAAGAGACCTTCGACACCCTCCGAGCGCACAACATGAAATTAAATCTGAATATGTGTGCGTTCGGGGTTACTACAGGGATGTTCTTGGGATTCATGGTATCCCAAAGGGGTATTGAGGTCAGTCCAGAGAAAATACGGGCTATAGTGGAGCTGAATGGCAAAATAGCAGCACTAAGCAGGTTCGTCTCAAGGGTGACGGATAAATGCCTACCCTTCTTCTACACATTGAAGAGATCATTTGAGTGGACAGATGAGTGCCAGCAAGCGTTTGAAATCTAAAGTTGTATCTTTCATCTCCTCCATTACTCAGCCCATCCAAGCTAGGGGAAGAGCTTTCTCTATACTTAGCCATCTCGCAAGCCACTGTCAGCATGGCTTTGGTAAGAGAAGAGGATGGGTTTACTTTACAAGCCGAGCATTTTGAGGAGCAGAAGAAAGGTACCCACAGATGGGAAAGCTAGCTTTCGCATTGGTGACCACGGCACTAAAACTGAAGCTGTATTTTCAGGCATATACTATTGTTGTCCTAATGGATAAGCCTCTGAGAAGAGCTATGAGTAGCCCCGAGGCTACGGGACGGATGGCGTTATGGGCAATCGAGCTAAGTGAGTTTGATATATAGTACTGTCCATGCCCAGCTATAAAGGGACAGGTGGTGGTTGACTTCATTGCCGAATTCACCCTCATGGAAAGCTAGGGGGTAGAAGAGATCCCGCAGTGGAGCATCCACACGGACGGATCCTCCAATAAGCAAGCAAGAGGTGTCAGCGTGGTACTCCACACTTTGGAGGGAGATAGGATCGATTGTATGATCCGCCTGGACTTTCCTACGACTAATAACGAAGCAGAATACGAAGCTTTGATTGTAGGACTGGACCTCGCGAAAGCAGCAGGGGCTAAAAACATGATTGTACACTACGATTCCCAAGTCGTAACCAATCAGGTTAATGGCAGCTACGAGTGCAAGAATGAAAGGATGAATAAGTACCTCGAGGAGGTGAAGGGTTGAATTGGCAACCTCCAAGTCAAATTCTTCCAAATCCCAAAGGAGGAGAACGAGTGTGCCGATCAACTGGCTAAGGCTGCCTCAGCCAAACACATGCTCATCCCCAATCAGGTATTATCTTTCGTCCAAGTCTCATCACTTATAGATGATGGTGCGAATATGCAGGAGATAGGTTCTAAAAGCAATTGGACCACGCCATTAGTCTCCTACCTAAGGAATGGCATGCTACCGAACGAGAAGGATGCTGCGAGGAAACTGAAGGTCCAAGCATCCCGATTTGTTCTAATAAAGGACGTCTTGTACAAAAGAGGCTTCTCCCGCCCGTACCTAAGGTGTTTAGGCCCCGAGGAAGCAGAGTACGTCATAAGAGAAGTTCACGAGAGGATCTGCGGAAACCACTCGGGAGCACGATCATTAGTGCACAAGTTGATTCGAGCGGGATACTACTAGCCCATCATGAAGAAGGACACGCAAGCTTATGTCAAAGCCTGCGACAAGTGTCAAAGGTTCAGCAACGCCATTAGACAACCATCCGAGGAACTCACCCCTATGACGGCCCCATGACCATTCGCTTAATAGGGGTTAGATGTCATGGGTCCCTTCCCAACAGCGATCAAGCAGCTGAAGTTCCTGGTAGTCGACATCAATTACTTCATGAAATGGGTAGAACCAGAAGCCTTAGCCACTATTACGGAAAATAATATTTGGAGTTTTGTCTGGAAGAACATCATTTGTAGATATGGGATACATAGGGTGCTTGTCTCAGACAATGGAAAGTAGTTCGACAACAGTGCATTCAGAGACTTCTATTCAAAACTAGGAATCAAGAACCACTACTCGTCGCCCGCCCACCCACAAGCCAATGGACAGATTAAAGTTATGAACCGATCTTTGCTCAAGATCATTAAGACTCCGCTCGAGGGGACAAAAAGCATATGGCCGGACAAACTACCAAGTGTTTTATGGGCATACCAGATAACAGCAAGGACACCTACGGAGGAGACATCATTTCGAATAGCATACAAAAGCGAGGCAATCATCCCAATAGAAGTAGGGTTCACAAGCTACCGAGTGGAGAACTATGACGAGAACAAAAATGATGAAGCTATACGCTTGCAACTTGACCTGGTGGATAAGGTCCGGGCAATAGCTGAGCAAAGGTTGGTACAATACTAGAACCTCATGGCGAAGCACTATAACTCCAAAGTCAGACACAGAGACTTCTAGGTCGGAGATCTTGTTTTGAGGAAGGTAATGGACGCTGCTAAAGATCCTACTCAAGGAAAGCTCGGCCCCAATTGGGAAGGACCTTATAGGGTTACATCATGGCAAAGGAAAGGCACCTACCACCTTGAGACGCCAGACAAGCAAAAGTTGCAACATCCATGGAACGTCGAGCACCTACGGAAGTACTACCAGTAGAGATGACAACGTGGGGAGCAACATCCCCTAATTTTCCAGTCTACTTTAATTAATTTTTGTTACATTTCCAGTTTTCCAGTTTACTTTTTAGACAATTTCTCGCTACAATACTTCTTAGGTATCTTTACTTTTTAAGCCCAAGAGGCAGGTATTTTTCTTTAGAGAACTATTTTTCTACGAATGAATGATTTATATAAACAGGAGTATTCAGATATGATTAGTGAGTTTTTTCCATGAAATTTTATCAATTCCATAAAGTGGACGAATTCATCCAAGAAGGATGAAACAGTATGGAGTCCATACAATGGATGAATTCATCCGTGAAGGACAGAATAACCAGTCCACAAACTGGACGGATTCATCCGTGAAGGATGGAATAACGAAAATCCACAAGATGTCACAAGAGGGTGAAAATATTATTAGGTCTAACAAGTGGACGTGTCTATTACAAACCCTAATAAAATGGATGGTTCATCCCAGGAGGATGAAATATCCTGAAATCCATAAAAAGGACAAGTTATTATTTAAGTCCTTAAATCGGACAAATTCATCCGAGAAGGATAAAAAATCATTAAGTCCTTAAATCAGACGGACTCATTCGAGAAGGATAAAAAATCATTAAGTCCCTGTAATGGACAAATTCATCCAAGAAAGGTGAATTGTTATCAAGTCCACAAAATAGACGGGGTCATGCAAGTCAAAGTGGACGGCTTCAAGCCCATATTGTGGACGGATCCATCAAAATAGATGACCGTCTACAAGATGGGTATAAAAGCTAGTAAAAAAAAGAAACGTCCACAAGATAGACGGGTTGAACAGAACGAACCCACTACAATCATGAATAAACTATAAAGCTAGCAGATAAGCATAAAAAGTGGACGGATAAAAGAGTAGAACCATCACAAAGCCCTTGAAGGGAAATGTTTACATACCACCAATGACGGATAAGTTAAAAAGACTGTTCCCCAAATAGTTACAATTCCATAAAAAAGAAAAAAAAAAAAGATTACTGATAAGGGGGTATGTTTTCAACATTCTCTTGAACAACATTCTCGGGTTAACAGGCATCACCCTTGACAGGCTGGGCTTGGCTTTGAATAGGAGCTGATTCTTCGTCACCAGGAACTACATCATCTGCAAACAGATCCTCCATACTCTTAGAGGCGACGGGCTGAGTAGTAGCTTAGGCTTGGGCATCAATGTTGAATTGAGAAAAGTCAAGGTCAGGATAAGCTTTCTTGGCCTGACGGAAAGCGTCATCAAAGTCGTCCGCATATGAGGTCCCAAGCTCCTCTAGGAGGGCGTCAGAGTTATGATATTCACGGATCGCTGCCTCCTTTACCTAACGGAGTTGGTCCTTCTCATCCTTGATCTCTTTCTTTTTATCCTTTAGGACCTTTCTCATCGTTTCCATAGGTTGCTCAAGTTCTTTCCTGACCTTCTCCGAAGTATCAAATTTCATCTCCATGCCAAGCTTCCAAGCCTTAAGACCATTCAACTCGTCCTCCATCTCCTTGGCCTTCGCCCTTACACGGTCCAACGCCGTCTCATGGTTCAGGCCTCATCCCATCAGCCCCTTCATCATCACCATCACCTGAAAACAAAAGTGGTTACTGACAAAGGTAAGTGGACAGGAAGGATAGGAAATGGATGGACATGACTTACCAGAGCAATACAGAAGAGCCCCGTCTCCCCCATGGCTTCTGTAGCATGGTTGCCTAAGTCCTCATAATCTCCGGACGTTATGATAGATGAAAGTTTTTCCAAAGCATATTTAGAATCCTCACGGAGACGGACAGGTGGCTTCTCTTGGGTAGTAGACGGGCCCTTCATAAAACCCTTTCCCGCTCCGTGCTTGGCAGGGGTAACCATCTTCTTACCCTTAGCCTCTAGTCCCACGATGGGCTCTAAGTGGTTTTAGGCTTCTTGGGGAAACGAACTTGCTTCTCTAGCAGCTTTATTTTTGTGGACGGGTTGGATGAAAACGTCCCTCTAGGGAGTTGACCTCCCTTCTCTTTCTTCTTGGCTGCCTGTTGTTTGATGACGGCCCTCCTCTTGGCGGCATCTATCTCTACAAAGGTGGACGGATACACTTAGCTACATAAGTGAAAATTAAGAAATCAAAACCAAGTATTAGCCATGGACTCACATTGACGAACTTGAGCATCGTATCATTGGGCGGCTACTGTTGGTTTTGGCTCGTCACAGTACCAGTGGAGAGTGTCTAGCGTGACCAACTTTTCCCACGTCCTCTCCTCAAGCTTGGTTTTGCTAAAAATCCTTTCCAAAAAACTCCACTCCTCTAGAGAAACTTGTGAGCGGTCCCGAACTGTAAAAGAAGACGGTTAGTGACATATTAATTAAAAACTATAGACTGAATATGGACGGATTCATACCAGACGGAGGTAGTATGCCCCATGTTTTGTTGACAGGCATATGATCAGTGTCACTAGGACGACACATCCATTCGTCACCTTCCATGAAAAAATACCGAATCTTCCAGTTCCTGTTGGAGTCAGGGGTCTCATACACAAGCCTCAACAACGGGCTTCTAGGCACAAAGCTATACATGCCTTTTGACTAAGCAATCTCATCTGGACAGTAACAATGAAAGAATTTTTTCACCGTCAGCCTCCATGCTCCATCAGACATGGCCCCGTACAAGACCACCCCGCCAAGGAAGACCCTCAAGGCATTAAGGGAGATCTGGGTGTCGGCCAAACTTAGATACTGAAGGAGTTAACGATGAAGTGAACTTAGGGGGAATTTGAGCCCTACCTTCAGCATCTGCTCATAGACCCCAACGCCCTCAACACCCTCGTAGTAACACTTTTATGACATGTAGGGTAGACTGAGGGGTATGTTGACGGGGATTTGGTACTCTCCCTAAGTGTTTTAAAGTGAGATTCTTTAATTGTAGAGGTAAAGTCATTGACCATCCATATGGGTAACATGATGAACTCTCTAAGTCCATTAGGACCCACGACAAATTGAACTGGGGGGCTCAGCATCATCCAGGCCTTCACTAGAGTCATCCTCTGGCCTTTCCGTCTCAAAACCCTCATCCCTTGAGGTAGGAGAACTAGCTAATGGACTCCTTTCTTCACTCGAACTATTAGGGTCTTTGTGACTTGACGGGTAAAATTCATCGTAGCCCACCCCGTCGCGGACAAACAACTAGTTACTCGACACACTAGACATGACCTACACATGACGGTAAATCCTAAGACTTTGACGGGTCTATAATGGATGACGGTAGTACAAATTCTAGAGAAATAAAAAGTGCATAAAAATTTTTAAGTAGAGGGAAAAGAATGCTTACCAAGTTAAAGTTGGACGGTAAAGAGGCGTTGATGACGGATGCAACAGCTGAACGGTATATTCGTCTGACAATGATGACGGGTGTGCTCTGATCGTTGATTTAGTAGAAAGTAAAGGAATGAGAGGAAGAGAGTTTGGTTTATTTAGAGGGAATAACACGGAAGACGAAGGGACGCTTCGATCCAAGTGAGCGACCATTCAGTAAACGCCACGTGTCCTTTGCCATTAATGATCTTACGCTAGCCTGTCAAGGCTAAAGGTGTTCCTCAAGAGGCCAGATTGAACTGTAATCCCACGGATCCTTCCACTCAGAGATCACGTACCCATGGGTGAGGGGACAACTGAAGAGGGAGAAAATTGGAGATGACGGATCCACTTAAATGGACTTAATAGTGCGAGGCAAATGGGCTAATAGTGAACAGATCCTATGTGAACAGACACGGGGTGGACAAATCAAAAGGCCACGTGGCACTCGACTAGTCATTATGTGGTCTCCAAGAAACCCTAAATGGAAACGACTTGCATCTCAAGATTAACCCTAGTCCATAGAGTCCCAATATGAATAGAATTCTAACATGAAGAGGATTCTGGAATATACGCGCATTAATGGAGATCTTCTCCGTAAGGAAAAGACTTGTGATGCAAGCAAAGGAGTTTGATTCTACAATACTATAAAACCCGAAGACCCTCAGAAAAAATGTACGCATAATTCAATCCAACTCTGGCACTCTAGAGTTGTGAAGAAGTTTTAACTTGACCTTCGGAGGGTATTTGGCTGTTACCACACCGGTGCTTTCTGTTAGGTCTTCTCTTTTTGTTGTGCAGGTATTGTTTCGGGCGTGCAAAGGCTGTGTGGCTCATTGGTGATTTTTGGGCATCATTAGCAATGATAAAGACAAATATATTATATAACAAAAATGCAAAAATAAACTAATATACCTGCATGAATTAAAGAAGAAATGAAAAGGGAATCTCTAAGGAGGGAGCAATAACAGTGGAGAAAAGCTTGAAGAGGAATGTCTTCTGAAAATTCGAATCTAAAGAAGGTCAGACATTTTGGTAGAGCTTCAAGAGTCTCTTCGACATTAAAGGGAATTAAGGGTACTGAAATAATGAGAGTTTCCCTCTATTTATAGAGGAGTTTGGGACTTTAAAAAAAAAAAAAAAAAGTGTCTCTGCCTAGAAAAGAAGTAAACACGAATTGGGTAGATTCTATCTTCAAAAAATGGATTTAGATAAGATTAAAATTAGAAAAAAGGAACAAAAAAGAATATTCTAAAGATTGTGCCAAAAGTGATGATTGGCACTCCTGAAGTGTTGAATTGGCACTTCGGCACTCTTTCTTAGTATTTTTTTTGGGTCGATTTTGACACCTTTTCAACGTTTTTCTGGGTTTGAAAATTTATTTGGACGTGTTTTGAGCTTTGTTTTCATGATATACCTTATTTCGAAGTGATAATTAGGCTTTTAATATAATTATCTTCATGATAATTACTTTAAAAATCAAATTATCAGTCCAAAATTAATATTTATCACTTACTTATTTTAATCTCATGCACCAAATCACATTTTAAGAAAAAGACTTAACCAATTACAAAAATTCATTTAATTATTTTTAATTAATAACCAATTAAATTTCAATTAATCAAGTGTGATACGTCTTAGCCAATTAAATGCATGTGGACCATTGAAAATTGATCTAGCAATATTTTTCAATCCGACCATCTGATTAAGAAACCAAACATATTGTTGTGATGAATAAAACCTCAAGGTCATTTCCATGCCATGTGATGAATGAGTTATTGACTAAAATATAACCATAATTTTTGGGTAAACAAAATGACCATCTTGCTCTCTTCTGGGATTAAATTATCGGTGCGAAATGAGATGCCTACAACATTCACACATAAACACATCACCAAAGCACCCAATGTGAAAACTGGAAGAAGAAGAATTGAGAAGAACTGAGTATTCACAGCTTGACATACTTCTCCTTTGGTCGTTTTCGAGCGTCCACAGAGCCTGGATTCCTTAATAAAAGATGACATTAAGGTTTAAGCCTAATATGTGAAGCATTAGAGATATGGGCCATGAACAAGATTTGAGCCTTGAGCTTATGAGCCCATTCTTGATTGAGAAAGTTGAAACCTTTGGCCCAATTCGTGAGGTTGAGAAATGATGTGGGCTTTTGAGTCCATTTCATGACATAGAGAAAGTGATGATATGGATTCTTTGTAAGATTTTTTTTTTTTTTTTTTTTTTTTTTTTTTGTTGAGAAGATAGTAAGAAAATTCAATCCGCGTAGTTGTATAAAATCGGGACCATTTTGAGCTTGAAAGATATCAAACCAAAAATATATTATTTCTCGCTTAATAATAGACGTGTCATTAATTCCCCGCGGCATTAAAATAGTTTTTTTTTTTTTTTTTTTTTTTTTTTTAAAAAGCGCTATGTAACTTTGTTGGAAAATATCATGAGAACATCAATATCACCATCATTACCACTTTTTTTTTTTTTTTTTTTTTTGAGGAAAAGGTAAATGAAACTTTATTACTGAAAAAACAAAACTAAACAACATTCTCCAAATCCCGTGGAAGTTCTTCTATCCACACATCGATGTCAGCAGATAAAACTGCTCGTCTAGCAAGGGCATGAGCAAGCTTATTGCCCTTCTGATTGACATGCACAAAATTACACAAAAACGAAGAAGATAACAGTCTTATCTCATCAATAATATGTCCATACAAAGTCTGCACTGGCCTAGTATCGGTAATGGCTTCAATAACTTTCGAAGAATCACCTTCAATCACCACATTGTGAAGGCTGAGTTCCTTAGCAAAGCTAATGGCTCTTCTAGCTGCCAAAGCCTCCACCACATCAGCCGAACCTGGGAGCCTCACTCTCTGGCTTAACGCAGCCATGACAAGCCCAGCCGAGTCCCTCACAACCACCCCTAAGCCAGCGCAGCTCTGTTCCAGGAATAAGGCGCCATCAAAGTTTATTTTGTACACACCTGAATCAGGTGGCTTCCAACGCAAATCCATACTCCGGGTGACCATCCGAGGATTCACCAATTGAACATCCCGAAACTCCTGCAAAAGCTCTGAAGCTCGGTGCATCACCAAATTTTGACCCCAAGTTCTCTGCCCCTCCCTCACTCTGTTTCGCCTCTCCCAGATACCCCAAGCAGCCATGGCGAACAGAGCAATCAGATTAGAGGAACCTTGCACACATAAAAACTGAAACAGATCACCAAAGTTAGAAAAATGATGAGCACGAAGAAAAGAAAACCGAGCATCTGACATCCAAATGGGTTTCACCGCATCACAGAACCACAGAGCGTGAATCCCGTCTTCACCATAGTTGCCACAAGCATCACAAATACCAGACCTTAATACCTGACGCCTGTGCAGATTACATTTAGTGGGTAACGCCTCATTACCACTTAATTCAACATAAACTAATGTTTTTTGAAATATATGACAAACAAAGTTAAATGTACACATTAATTATCAATAAAACAAAACATATTAGTCCATCAAATTTATAAAACCCCATCAACTTGGAGGGGCAAATGTAGTAGCTTACTCCTTTGAAAACTTTTATCAATATAGTTATAAAACCATGACACGTGATTATATAAGATGTAAGAGCATTCACATAAAGGCTCTTAAAACTATTAAATTACTATTTTAGCACCAAAAACTCTAAAACACCCACTACATCAAAGTTGCTAAATCTAAAAAAATTTAGCTTCTAGCTATAGTAAACTGTCGTGTTAAGGTCATATTTACTATGTATTGGCTTATCCTTTGATAAAATACACTTTACTTGTATTTGGGTAGATCTAAGTTAGGTTTAATGTATCAAAAAATATGTGAAGTTTACTTTACAAGTGGCATCATTAAAGATATGAAAATTGATCCAAGAAACAAGTGAAGAAAAATTGTTTTATTAAAACTCGACACTAGCATCCATGGTTTTAAAAACTGGTACGGTGAAAGAACCGGAAAATGAGCTAATTACTGGTTTTATGGTTGGACCGGGGTCCTACTGATGGTCGAATTGATGATGTCATAAATAATTTAATTATTATTTATTCAAATTATATAAATAATTAATAATTTTTTAATATACTAAACTAGCAGACCAATAGTAATAAATATGTTTCCTTTAAAAAAAAATACAAGTATATAAGTATATAACATCTTTTTAAAGAATTTAACATAATAACATTACAAAACAATCATCCTTAACATGATAAACTTTCAACAAAACCAAATAAATAAGTTCATTAGTCATTATATTTACATCCAAACGGCAAATAGCAAATAAGTTCATTACATCCAAATAACAAATAAGTTTTAAAGTTTCAAACAAACAACTACAAAGTTTTAAGACCCAAGCCTCATTTGTTATGAAGAAAATTGAAATCAATATCATCATGTGAACCAAATACTCCACCACTAGCATCATTATCATCATCCTCATTCTCATCTTCTTCATCTTTAACTTGAATAGGATGAAGTCGAGAACATGAATGGAGAATCTAAGATGAAGCCAAGAGAAATGCCAAAAAAAAAAAAAAGAATCGAGAAAATGATCAAAATCAAAATCAAAATAAGAAGAAAAGAATATTACTTGATGAAGACGAGAGGCAGAGAGAAGAGCACTTCAGAGGGTAAGGGCGAGACTGAGAATGAGAAGGAAAAAAGAAGAAAAAAAAACCCAGCACTTCAGAGTTCAGACCCGTGAGGATGAGAAGGAAAAAAATATATTTGAGAGGCGTGGCATGCATCATGAGTATTGTGAGAGAGTGAGAGTGAGTTGAGTGAGAGTGAAGTAGAGAGGTAGAGAGGCGAGAGCTGAGATGAGGCGTGAGTGAGAACTGAGATGAGAGTGTGAGAGTGTTAGGCATGAGAACTGAACTAAGATTAGGGTTAGTTTTTATGCCAAAACGACGTAGTTTTAGGATGGGAAAAGGACAAAAAATCCCAACTGGTCAGTAACCGGTTCGACCATGTCGGTTCCCGATTCTCCGGTTGAACCGACCTGTTTTCAAATTTTTCTGGTTTTTAAGCTATTTCCAGTTTTTGCCCATAACCAAACCGGATTGAAGGCTAGTTCTCGGTTGAACCGATCAGACCGACCAGTCCAGTCTGGTTTTAAAACCAAGCTAGCATTTGAGGATTAATGAAGAAACTCAACACAAGATCGATCTATCGAGATTTACGAATTCAAAATTCTCAGATATGAATTTCCACCCATGATGACTTGGATGATTAGGGCTTCTCTCTCTACAACTCTAGACCATATAAAAGGCTTATTTTAAAGTCTTAAAAAACACAGAGACTTATTAGCGAACTCATACACTCTATGAGAAGCTAACGCATTTTGTGTGCCTTAGGGTTTTGTAACCAAGTGCTTCCTAATCTTGACTGTGCTTTGGAGTGAAGAACTTTGCAACCAACAATAATCAATTAGTTGCTTCAAGTTAGTCACGTACTGGGATCTATGCAAAGGAGTTAGCCACAGATTAGAGATTTGTGCGAAGTAGAAGAAGTCTCTACAAGATCAACTCCGATTGGGGATTGGAGCAAAGGTTTAACTGTAGGTTGG
This sequence comes from Quercus robur, assembly GCF_932294415.1. Classification (NCBI taxonomy): domain Eukaryota; kingdom Viridiplantae; phylum Streptophyta; class Magnoliopsida; order Fagales; family Fagaceae; genus Quercus; species Quercus robur. Next base: position 42,262,807 of record NC_065534.1, on the reverse strand, counting down.
TATTTTGGGATAGTCTAGGGTAATAGTAAGATTTTTTATACTTGTAACCGCTTGTTTTTTATTAGCGGATTCTTAGGAGTGGTGACATGAAATTCACTCAATGTAGGCACCGCATTTTGTACCCCTTATGACTCGGACCCCTTGTATTGTCCAGTGATAGGCCAAGAATGTATTGAGCCCTTGTAATGAATTAACAAATTAATAAGCCAAGTTAATTAATTAATTCAATTAGCATGCAATACGTGTGATAGCACAAACAAATCACCAATTAACTAAACTGCAATGGAAATTAAATTGATACGATGATTTATTTATGAATGGGGAAAACCTACATGGCAAAAACCCCACCAGGTGATTTTAAGGTCACCACTCCCTAGAATCCACTATTATCAAAACAAGCGGTTACAAGTAAAGGAATCCCAATACCTTATACTAACCTACAGTTGAACCCTTATCCCAATACCCAATTGGACTTGTTTTGTAGTGACAATCTCTCCTTTTCAATGCACGACTCTCAGTATGTGACTAACCAATAAATGCATGGATCCTAGTATGCGACTTGATCACAAACTTAAGAAAGATGTTGGCTACAAAGTTCTTCAATTCATCACATTATGAAGATCACGAAGCTCCTTGGTCATAAAACCCTAAGGTATACTGATAGGCCAAGAATGTATTAACCTCTTATGTTGAATTAATTGATTAATTAGCCAAGTTTATTAATTAATCAAACTAACATGCAAACGCGTGGTAGCACAAACAAATCACCAATAAACTAAGTATGCAGTGGAAAATAAAATGCACGGTGATTTGTTTACGAATGGGGAAAACCAACACAGCAAAAACCCCACCGGGTGATTTTAAGGTCACCATTCTCGAGAATCCACTATTATCAAAACAAGCGGTTACAAGTAAAGGAATCCTAGTACCTTATGCCAACCTACAGTTGAACCCTTACCCCAATACCCAATTGGACTTGTTCTGTAGTGACAATCTCTCCTTGTAATGCATGGCTCCTAATACGTAACTAACCAATTGCGTAGATTCCAATACGCGACTTCAATCACTAACTAGAGAAGGTTGTTAACTGCGAAGTTCTTTAGTTCATCACACGATGAAGATCGAGAAGCTCCTTGGTTACAAAACCCTACGGTGCACAAACACAGCAGCTTCTTCACAAGAAAGATGAACTAGGGCAAATTCAGTCTCCGGTCACAATTGGCTTGAACAAGTTTTGCTCGACACTTGTGCAACTTGTGTCACATCTGACGGCCCTTAAAATAATCCTTTTACATGTCTAGGGTTGTGAGAAAAGAAAGCTCAAACATACAATCATGGATTGGAGTCAAAACAAACCTGAAACTCTGTTTTTCATAAACCTCGACAAATGCCTATCTGTCGAGCTACTGTCAAGCCACGGGCTAGAACAGCTCTTCAAGGCTCAATAGATGACTAGCTGTCGAGTTGTAATAAACAAGATTTTTTACACTTGAATTTTGGAAAGATTTGCATGGCTTTAACACTTGAACTTGAAACGAGGTTTCTTGAAGTATTGAACACATCCTAGATCTACCCAAATACAACTAAAGTGCGTTTTGTCAAAGGATTAGCCAATTACATAAAATAGTGACATATGTTCCTAACAAGTGAATCACATATGTCCTAACATGTACAAGCACAACAGCTTCTTCAATAGAAAGATGAACTAGGGCAAATTTTGTCTCTGGTCACAATTTGCATGAACACAACTTTGCTTCACAATAGTGCAACTGTGGAATAAGGTTGTGAGAAAAGAAGGCCTAAACAACTCACGGATTGGATGAAAAATAGTTCTGAAAAACTGAATTTCATAAACCTCGATAGATAGCCATCTATCGAGCTAGCTGTCGAGCCACGGGCTGAAACAATTTTTAAACCTTGATAGATGTTAGTTGTCGAGCTTTAAAATCAAGCACTTTCTCACTTGATTCTTTTACAGACTTGTATGGGTTTAACACTTGAACTTGAAATCTTGTTCCTTTAAGTATTAAACACATCCTAGATCTACCCAATTACAAGTAAAGTGTGTTTTGTCAAAGGGTTAGCCAATTACATAAAATATTAACATATGTTCCTAACATTGAATCACATATGTCCTAACACCCAGAATGCGATAAAAAGTAGTTGAAGGGTCTCGATAAATTGCTTATATGTCGAGAGATATCGAGAAGCTATCAAGATTGCTTAAAAACATTTTTTCAAGAAGAGAAAAACACAGATATGAATGCAATCAAGCATGCTATACAATCAAAGATCCAAACAATGTTTTAAGATCTCAAAAGCATCTCTCAATCAAGAAAAATGGTAAGCACATAGATCCAAAACACACATACACACTAAACAAGTCTAACTAATTTTATATTTCAAAAACAAGTTTAAACAGTTTAGTGAGCATACATTTACACAATTATTCCTTGTGATGGCCAAATCACATTGTACCTGTACATGTATCAAAAGTAGCAAAGAATATTGCGTATTGTGTGTGAAAAACATCGCAAGATTGCATAGGAGTCTACTTGTTATGACGATTTGAGATATGAGAAAATCACTTTAACTCACACACAATCATAACTATTTGATGGGGAATATCACCTTCGAGGTACGTCCTATAACTCTCACCTCTCCCAGAATACATGCTTGCAATTATATATAAAGCATTTTGATCTTTTTACTTTTATTTTTCTCTGGATATTTTTCTTTTAATAAGCATATCATGCATGGGCATATAGGAGAGAGAAAAGAAATACCCAATGATGTTAAGCTTTTGACATTGCACTTTTGCTTTGCCAAAGCATACAAATGTCATTTCATGATTGGCAGGCAACAGTGGTAAGATGGTCATTTATGCCTTTCTCTTTGGATTTTCTAATCCTTCCCATCAAAAAGAGTAATATGAGTGTTAAGTACAAGAGATTACTTAATCTTACTCATCACAAACATGAGCCACAAAGCTCACTTGCTTAGTTGTGCGTAGATATGCTCATTTAAGTTGCAAAGGATACAAAGTTTAGAAAACTTTGTTTCAATGGCCATCCAAGGTACACAAGTACCAATGTACACAAACACACATTGTTTTTGTATTTTTCTGATTTTTCAATTTTTTTTATATGAAAAACAAAATAAACCAAAACTAAAAAGAAAACAAACAAAAACAAGTTAAAAAGCAATGCATAAAATTAGATGCAAATGCATGAGGAAGAAGGAGGATAAAGAGAGATCAATCCATGGGGATGACACTAATGTTTTGGTGAAGGAATTCAAATTGTTGGCTGTCAAGAGGTTTGGTAAATAAATCAACCTTTTGATTATCAGTGTGAATAAATTCAAGAGTAAGAGTACCATCTTTGACAAATTCCCTAATGAAGTGATGTCGAATCTCTATGTGTTTAGTTCAAGAATATTGAACTGGATTCTTAGAGATGTTGATGGCACTGGTATTGTCACAGTAGATAGTAAGATGCTCTTGACAAATACCGTAATCATGGAGGAGTTTTTGCATCTATAGAAGTTGGGTGCAACAGCTACCGGCAGCGATGTATTCAGCTTCTGCAGTAGATAATGAGATGGAAGTCTTCTTTTTACTCATCCAGGAGACAAGATTATTTCCCACATAGAAACAACCCCCTGATGTACCCTTTCTATCATCAGCATTCCCAACCTAATCAATGTCAGAATACCCAACTAAGACATCATTTGTATTCTTGCTGTACTACACACCAAAGTCAGTAGTGGTTTTGACATACTTCATAATTCTTTTCAAAGCAATCATATGAGACTCTTTAGGATTAGCCTGATATCTAGCACACACTCCCACACTGTAACTAATGTCAAGTCTACTAGTAGTAAGGTAAAGAAGACTACCTATCATGCTTCTATAAAGAGATGAATCTACACTTTTACCTAACAAGTCAACAGTTAGTTTAACATTTGGGTTCATAGGGGTTTTAACAGAACTAGCAAATTCCAAACCAAACTTCTTGACAAGATTTTTAGCATATTTAGATTAAGATAGGAATATACCTGAATCTGCAATCCTGTTGACGAATTTGCAATTCAAGGAAGTGAGTTAGCTCTCCAATCATGCTCATCTTGAACTCGGCCTGCATGAGTTTTGAGAAGCTATGAGCAAGTTCATCCTTAGTTGACTTGAAGATGATATCATCAACATAGACTTGAGCAGCTATCAACTCGCCGCCTTACCTTTTTATGAAAAGAGTTTGATCTGCTTTTTCTCTTGTGAACGCATGTGACACCAAGTATTGTGTGAGCCAATCATACCAAGCTCTAGGGGCTTACTTTAACCAATAAAGTGCCTTCTTGAGGTATAGCACATGATTTGAAAAGTGTGGATCAATGAATCCTTTTGGTTGAGCCACATAGACATCTTCTTTAAGGAGCCTGTAGGGTCACGTTCCGCGACGAACCGCAGTAGCGTTGGGTTCGCACGTGAATGGGCCCATACAATATCATTTGTAGAGAGTGGGTTTGAAAGGCTAGGCCTTGGTTACCCAGCGGTGGGTTTTTGCGGTGTTCACGAGTGATTAAAGTGTCTTCTCCCCTGGAGTCTTTTTCCCGGAGGTGGACTGGAAGCCCTTTCTTTTTTGGCCAGTCTTCCCAGCCCCCCTCTCTAGATTACTTATTTTTTCTTTTATACTAGTATGCATTCACTTTCCTTCGTCCACGTGTAGGGTCGACATTTCCAAGACTGATACTTGTCCCGTCAATCCAAACCCAAAGTCGTGGGGGATGGTTGAAAAAGCTGACGAATACGACTCTGTTAGGTCAGAGCCTTGCATGGGAAGGGCAGCTTTTCCTAGATATTTTGGATTTTCTTTTAGGCTTGTTCCTATACCGTTTTTGCCCTTCTTCTCGGTGGAATTTTGGGTCTGCCGAGGACTGAACTGTCCTCGGCAACATCTCTGGGCCATTTTGGGCTTTATGTTATTGAGTTTGGATTGTAGCCCTCTTCGGCTTGGGCCTTAGGGTTCCCCATGAATAAATGGGCTCGGCCCATAAATCGTTGGGCCCCACAGAGCCCATTCAAGAAATCAATCTTCATGTCCATTTGATAGAGCTTGAACCTTAAGTGACATGCCAGGGCTAGGAGAATTCTGATGGACTCCATACGGGCTACTAGAGCAAATGTCTCATCATAGTCTACTCCTTCCATTTGTGAGTATCCTTGAGCTACAAGACGAGCCTTGTTGCGGATCACATTACCCTCCTCATTAGTTATCCACTTTGTGCTGATGATGTGCTCACCCTCCATCTAGGTACCAAAGTCCAGACATCATTCCTCTGAAACTGAAATAGTTCATCATGCATAGCTTCAACCCAGCTTTCATCCTAAAGAGCTTCTTCAACTTTAGTGGGTTCAACCTGCGACAAGTAATAAGAATAAGACACAAAGTTAGCAACACATTTATCAACTGTATGCTTCTTTAATTTAAGTTCATTCATGTTTCCCATAGTTACTTCAGGGGGATGATTCAATTTGATCTTGAAGGAAGGTCCTTTCTCCTCATGGGATTCAAAATAAGGTGAAGTAGATATGTCAGCTAAATCTTCTACAACACTTGGAGTATTGGGAGTACTTGGAGATGCAAGTTCTTGTTCAACAATTTCTTGAACTTCCTTGGGCTTAGGAGGAAGAATTTCTTTGGGGATTTCCTCACTAAATTTATTTGAACTAGATTCTAAGGATTCATCAATAACAACATTCACTATTTCCATTACCTTAATGGTTCTTTTGTTGTATACCCGATAAGCCTTGCTTGTAGAGGAGTATTCTAGAAATATTCCTTCATCACTTCGGGAGTCAAATTTTCCCACATTCTCTCTATCCTTGAAAATGAAACAAGTACTTCCAAAGATTATGAAATACTTAACATTTGGCTTCCTTCCCTTCCATAACTTATATGGAGTCTTCTTGGTACCGGGTCTAAAATACACCCTATTAACCGTATGACAAGCAGTGTTAACGGCTTCTCCCCACAAGTTTCTAGCCACGTCCTTGTTGTGCAACATGGCTCTAGCCATCTCTTGAATAACCCTATTCTTCCTTTCTATTACACCATTCTGCTGAGAAGTAATAGGAGTAGAGAATTCTTAAGATATACCTGATCTTGTACAAAAGGACTCCATATATGAGTTCTAGAATTCTTTACCATGATCACTTTGAATTTGATCAATCTTCAGGCTCTTCTCATTCTGCAATCTTGTGCACAAAACTTCAATGTGCTCAGGAGCATCAGACTTAGATCGTAGGAGTATGACCCAAGTGTACCTAGTGAAGTCGTCTACCATAACCATGATGTATCTCTTTCCACCAAGAGACTCAGTTCTAGTTGGACCCATAAGATTTAGATGTAGTAGCTCAAACGGTCTAGATGTAGCAGATGTCTGAGTGCCCGGATGTTTAGCTTTCGTCTGTTTCCCAAGCTAACATGGTCCACACACCACATTGCTCACTCTATTGAGCTTTGGTATCCCTAACACTGACTCATGCTTAGATATTATTGAAAGATGTTTGTAACTAGCATGTCCCATCCTTTGGTGCCATAGATCTTCATTTGGTAAACGAATGCTATTGCACACAACATCAACATCCGGAACCAAGCCATAACAATTGTCTAGAATGCGAACACCACTTATGAGCTTCTTTCCAAACTCATCCATGACAAGGCATTTTCCCTTCGAGAATAGTACCATGAAGTCTTGATCACATATCTGATTTATGCTCAACAGGTTCACTCTCAGACCTTCTACATATAAAACATATGCAATGTCTGGCAGTCCAGGTAGAGAGATGATTCCCTTTCCTTTAATCTATGATTTGCTCCCATCACCAAAAGTGACATTACCACCTTTCTTAGAATCAAAAACCTTGAAGAGAGATCGGTCCCTAGTCATATGTCTTGAACAGCCGCTGTCAAGGTACCACAAGTGCGTGTCCATAACCTTAAATGCGGACTTCATCATGAAGCACACTTCGTGCTTAGATGACAGATCAGTAGGAATGGTGTTTTCTCTCATCTACCTTTTATGAACTAAACCTTTAACTTTCACTCTTCTCAGACGAACTCCTTTGCACATTTTCACTCTGAGACAGTCTAGTTTCTTCTTTGTCAAGTTGAGATCTTTCCCAATAGTCATCATAATAGAATTCAAATAACTTTTAGACTTGCATTTTCTGATACACTCAAACAAGTAGAGATTAGAAAAACAAGATCTATTTGAAAGCAAAGATCTCTTCAAGCCGGTTGCAGCAATGACAACAGGGGTTAATGGATCACACAGCAAAGATTAAAGCCTAATTAGAGTGTGCCTGCACTGATACCACTTGATAGGCCAAAAATGTATTGACCCCTTGTGATGAATTAACAAATTAATTAGCAAATTTAATTAATTAATTCAATTAGCATGCAATACGCGTTGTAGTACAAACAAATCACCAATTAACTAAAGTACAGTCGAAATTAAACTGACACGGTGATTTGTTTACGAATGAGGAAAACCTACACGGTAAAAACCCCACTGGGTGATTTTATGTCACTACTCCCGAGAATCCACTATTATCAAAACAAGTAGTTACAAGTAAAGGAATCCTAGTACCTTATACCAACTTACAGTTGAACCCTTACCCCAATACCCAATTGGACTTTTTCTTTAGTGACAATCTCTCATTTTCAATGCACGGCTCCTAGTACGTGACTAATCAATAGATGCGCGAATCCCAGTACGCGACTTGATCACCAACTTGAGAAAGATGTTGGCTGCAAAGTTCTTTAGTTCATCACACGATGAAGATCACGAAGCTCCTTGGTCACTAAACCCAGCTTCTTCAATAGAAAGATGAACTAGGGCAAATTCTGTCTTCGGTCACAATTTGCATGAACACAACTTTGCTTCACACTCGTGCAACTATGCAACCTTTTACGGCCCTTAAAATAATCCTTATATATGTTTAGGGTTGTGATAAAAGAAGGCCTAAACACATACTCACAGATTGGATGAAAAACAGCTCTGAAAAACTGAGTTTCATAAACCTCGATAGATAGTCATCTATCAAGCTAGCTGTTGAGCCACGAGCTGAAACAGCTTTTAAACCTCGGTAGATGCTAGTTGTCGAGCTTTAAAATCCAGCACTTTCTCACTTGATTCTTGGACAGACTTGCATGGTTTTAACACTTGAACTTGAAACCGTGTTCCTTGAAGTATTAAACACATCCTAGATCTACCCAATTACAAGTAAAGTGCATTTTGTCAAAGGATTAGCCAATTACATAAAATATTGACATATGTTCCTTACATTGAATCACATATGTCCTAACACCCAGAAACCCTAAATTTTTGTTTGTTTTGTTTGGCCCTTTTTCATAAGTTTTAGGCCCTATAAGTTCCTGTCCACCTTTTCACATGCTTGTTTGTTATCACATGTTTAGATTAGGTTTTGTCTTAGGGTTTCTTAGTTTTAATACCATCCATTCACATGTTCATGCATGAATGCTATTGGTGCTATGTTGCTGCATTGGAAATGTTCATGCATTTGTGATATGATCTTGTGTTGATGTTAGAGATGAATATGAATTTTTGGATCTTTCCTTATGCTTATGTTTCTGCCTTGATTTGATTGTATATGTTGTTGCCTTGAATATGCTTTGATGCCATGATAAATGTATGCTAAGGTTTGCGATGGGATGCCATAATTAGATGTATGGTTAGGGTTTGGGATGAATGATGCCATGTTGAATGCCTAGATGAATGCTAGTGTGTGTGTGAGTTAGAATACAAGCATTGAACTTGCTTTTAGTAAGGTTAAGATATAAGACACAATGATGGGAGGCCAACCTTAGGGTTGGGCGATCTTCGATACCTAACACCTTCCCAAGAGCATATCTAAACTCCGAACCCATATCTCTGGTAGTAAGATCAAAAGGTCCTTCCTCGAAGGGACACTATATATATGGTTCCTACACCATTACAAAAACTAGGTGGCGACTTCCCCCTTGTGCCTACACTTGATGGGGTTTTTGCCTTATGAGAGGTTTTTCCCATTCATCAACAAATCATCATGTTATTTATTTTCTGCTACATATTAGTTCATCATGCGTCATCATACATCATCATGTCATCTTGTGTTATCATCACATCATCCCATTATCAAGCGATCAAATGCATGATCATGTTGTTGTGCATGTTCATAGTTGGAAGTATACCCTAATCAAAACTCTAAACTCCTCCTTCCAAATCAAAATCTGTGTAATCCTAAATCCCTAAAGCAAAATCATTAGCGGCTCCACCGTCGCTCCACCACCACAATGAGATTTTTGCACCCACCATCGCAATGTAATTCCTAAGTCCCCAAATCAAAATTTGTTCAAAGCTCTGAACATATGTAATACCTTACCACTATGGAGCTTTTCTTTTTTCTTTTTTGAATAAGTAGCAGCAAAGTGATGCCCATTTTCTATCTAAACCCTTTATTGCTAGAAAAAAGTTAATTTATATGTTGTAATATAGGTATAGTAGGTGAATGAAAAAGATTTTATTTGATGGACATAAAACACAGATTAAATAGTTTACTTAAAACAAATTCTTGAAGTGAATTGAACAACCATAATATAATATCTCTAGAGATTACAATACGATGACTTAAACTTTTCTTAAATTTAACTTTTGGGTCCTTTATCAGAATGTTCTTGATTAGATATTGATGATGCCTAAAATTTTTAGTTTGTTATTCGTCCAACGAAGCCAACTTCTTCAAATTCCTGCAAAAGGAAAGAGATATTTTTGTGGAGAAAACACCATGGGGTGTTTTCTTCAAACCCTCTGATAATAAATTCAGAATCAACCCGTATATTTTGTATACAAATAGTGTTTTGTAGTAGTAATTGACGTACCTTAGCAAGTGAGATGGATTGTCCCTTTTATAGGTGATTTGGATAGCTGTTGTGCACATAAATGTCTTCATGTACATAATTGCAGGTAATTATTTCCCTGTGTGTAATGGTCTCTATCTTAAAAGGAGTTTAAGGCTGATGAGTAACGGTCGTCATTAATTAGGCTTTATTGCTTTTGTAACATATTAGATGATTGGACTCATCATCTTTAATAATCAGCAGTTACAGAACTTTTTGAAGGTTTTGCTCATTTACTATTGTTTAGACTATACATTTTCTAGTTCATTAGTTGCCCCCTTATTCTGAAATTGTTCATCTAGAGGAGGACAATTTCTAGAAGTAAACTATGTTCGTCCATATCGCTTCAGATTCCGTTCTTTTCTAGGAAATTTTGTTTACAATCGTTGTTGGGTAATCATCTTTAGAGGGCATGATCGTTGCATGTCGCTAGATGATTAATGCATCTATTTTGTTTGTGATTGCTGCATGTCGCTGGGCAATCATCTTTTGATGGCATGATCATTTGTCACTGGACGATCAATGCATCTATTTTGCGATTCTTGTGTGTTGTTGGGCAATCGTCTTTAGATGGCATGTTTGTTGCGTGTTGCTGGATGATCAATGCATTTGTTTTGTTTGCAATTGTTGCACATTGCTAGGCAATCATCTTTTGATGGCATGATCGTTGCATGTCGCTAGACGATTAATGCATTTTTTTTTTTTTTTTTTTGCGATTGTTGCATTTCACAGGACAATTCGTCTTTTTTATGGCATGATCATTGTGTGTCACAGGATGATTAATGCATCTTTTTTTTTTATGATTGTTGCATTTTGCAAGGCAATTTGTCTTTTGATTTGCGATTGATGCGTTTCGAAGGGAAATTCATCCTTTGGTTTGCAATTGCTGCTTTTCGTAGGGCAATTCATTTTTTGGTTTGCGATTGCTACATTTCGCAGGACAATTCATCTCTTTTGATGGCATGATCGTTGCATGTCGTAGGACAATCAATGCATCTTTTTTGTTTATGATTGCTGCATTTCGCAAGGCAATTTGTCTTTTGATTTGCGATTGCTGCGTTTTGCAGGGAAAATCGTCTTTTGGTTTGCAATTGCTATGTTTTATAGGGCAATTCGTCTTTTGGTTTGTGATTACTGCGTGTCGTTGGATGATCAATACATCTTTTGAGAGAGGAATCCTAGGATCACTTCATTTTTTGAAAGAGAAATCTTAAGATCTTGTATTCGGGGTCTTTTACCCGAGAGCCACCTCTATTCTGTAATGAAATACAAAAAAGGATGATAAAAAACAGAAAAGTAGGAAAAACAAGAAAACATTTACTAGTTGTATTTTCTTAGGTGCTCAACATTTCATGGAGGAGGTAGATCTATCCCATCCATGTTTGTTAGGCGATAACTTCCTTCTCATGTATGGCTTTTCGTGATCCTTTTAGAGGCTACGACATCCTCTTCATTCATGTACTTTGTGCTTTGAACAATAGGTCGGCCATGGTTGCTGGTGGGTTCTTTGTTATTGAAAACAAGAAATCTTCTAATCTTAGTCCTGCCTGGAAGGCTGTGAGCAACACCTAATCCTCTACTTCGTTCACTTGCAGGACTTCTTTGTTAAATCTTGTCACATACATTCTTAAGGATTCTCCTACTTCCTGTTTCACACTTAACAAATGTGAAGTGGGTTGTCTATGCCTTTGGCCACCAATGAAGTGACGGATGAAAGCCTCACCTAGTTAGTCGAAACTTCCGATTGTTGAAGGGGGAATCTTGCTAAACCATACTCTGGCTAGTCCCTTCAGAGTAGTTAGGAAAGCTCTGCACATGATCTTGTTTGGGGTTTTTTGCAGGTTCATTAGACTTTTGAAAGATTCAATATTTTCAAGTGGGTCCTTCAAACTGTCAAATGAGTCGAGTTGTGGGAGCCTAAACTTCTGTGGCAATGGCAAGTCTAGCACAGCTGCGATAAAGGGTGATTCAGTTTCTTTGATCATTCTGTCCAGGTTCCTCTGACCTTTTCCTTTCACTGCATTATTCAACACGTCCATCCATTTCTTCATGTTTTGGAGTTCTTCTTCCATCTTGTCAAACGCTCAATTCCATCAAAATGGTCTTTCCTTCGGCTGTTCTCTTCATTATTGCTTTGTTGTTCCCTATTCTCTTTCTGGGTGGGGCATTGTCACTTCTCTACCTCAGCTACTCATTTTTCCTAGTTCTACAGTCACAAGAAGGGTTCAGATCTGCTCTTCTATTTGGTTTGAAGAATTAGGATCCATTGGAAGGACAAAAAACTTTTGCAGCAGGTTAGAGCACTGGTTTCAAATATGTCTTTCCCACAGACGAGGCTAAACTAATGATGCCTAAAATCTTCAGTTTGTTATTCGTCCAATGGAGCCAACTCCTTCTTCAAATGCCTACAAAAGGAAAGAGAGATTTTTGTGGAGAAAACACCAATGGGGTGTTTTCTTAAAATCCTCCAAGGATAAAGTTAGAATTGGCCCATATATTTTGTATATAGATAGTGTTTTTGTAGTAGTTTTTGAAATACCTTAGCAAGTGAGACGGATTGTCTCTTCTATAGGTGATTTGGATAGTTGTTGTGCACATAAATGTCTTCAAGTACATTGTAGGTAATTATTTCCTTGTGTGTAATGGTCTCTATCTTAATGGGATTGAGTACCGATCATCATTAACTAGGCTTTATTGTTTTTGTAACATATTAGATAATTGGGCTCATCATCTGAAAGTTCAAAAACGTGTACAAAACACCTTTGAACGTTTAGACCCCCAAAAATTAACTTAACCAACACAAGCAATATGTCAAACAACAAGTGTGCGGAAACTTAACATATGCTATAATGTGAAATAGGTTAAATACTATCTAAGCCATAACAGAATAAAATCCACAGCAGATAATATAAAGGCAAAGATAGAGAGGAAGGAAGATGCAAACACAAAGACAACACGCGATGTGTTATCGAAGAGGAAACCGAAGTCCTCGGCGAAAAACCTCTCCGCCGCCCTCCAAGCGGTAATCAATCCACTAGAAAATACAGTTGGGATACAAGGACAGCAATAGACCCTCCAAGCCTAATCTACCCAGTGCACCTAAGCCCTCCAAGCTTCTTCCTCCAACGAGGTTGCGCCGAACCTTTTTCTTTTCTAGCTTCCCTGATTCCGCTACTAGACCGTAGCATCAACCAATGAATATTGGCTCCTTCCTAACTGCTTCCCAGAACTCCAAACGACTGTCTCACAGAGATGATGATGGTGAGAACCAGGTTTGGTATAATGCCTCTCAATGATTTAACAATGGAGAGGAAGAGAGTAAGGGAATTTGATGAGACTCTAAGGTAGGGATTGTGTGTGAAACAATCTTGTTTTTCTTGAGGGTTTCTCTCTCAAAATTCTCTCTGGAAGCTCTCTTTCAATCGTGGGTTAAAGGGGTATTTATACTGGAGTGGAGAGGAATGTGAAACGTCAGGTTTTGGCAAAACAGGGGTGGCTCGCGGCTTGACCTCGCGGCTTGACCAAGTCGCGAGATCCAGTCGCGAGTTAACCGTATGGCCAGTTGTCCTGTTTTGTCCTGTAGTGCTCCAGCTAGCATGACTGTTCATCTTCCAGCATGCTTGGCACGTGTGCAGCTTCTGGCGGCTTGCAGCCGCGAGTCCACCCGCGAGTCCCAGCCGCGACACTCTGTTTTCTTGCACACTCTTGAGCAATCTTCACTCTATCTCACTCACAACCCTTACAACAAACCCACCTAAATACAGGGTTACTAAATGCTGAATTACAAGCAAATTTGGCACGGAATAAAGCCAATTAGATGGTTGAATAAATTCAACCTTACAATCTCCCCCTTTGGCTATTCCGTGACAAAACCCTAAAACAGACTCTAGACTTAACATGTGAGTTGGGAACAGTTGAACAAAACTCACTCACACCTAACTCTAGAAGTTGTGAAGCACTTGAATCATATGAACATAAACTCCTGAAACACAACAATACACCATGATCATTGTAAGCAGAAAATTATAAATGCATATGAAACAGGCAATATGAGATCAAGCAAAGATGGAGTTAATAAACAAACCATGGCTTGATCAACCAAGTGAACACCACAAGGTAGTGATCACAGTGCTCATTCACACTTGGAATGAACACAGGGACATACAAGTTAACAAGCACAAGGCAAGACACTTGTATGCTCAACACTCAACCAATGCATAGCACACAAGGCATATGCATCTAGGAACAATCCTACAAGGGCACAAGAGTGACAGTACATAAACCAAAATGCAGAACATTTAGATTAAAGTACTGATTTCAACATAGCATAAAGGCTGCACATAAGCAAGGTACATACCATAAAGCCTACAAACTATGCATAAACCATTAACCCTAAAAGCTTACAAAAGCACATGGGTACAAACCAATAACTTCCTGAATAACATCAACAAAATATATTAAAGTTTAAACCAAGAGTATATGAAAAGAGTTAGAAACAGCTATACACCAAACATAGTGTATCAAAACCATAAAAACACTAAAAATACCCAACAAACATATATAAACAAAGTTTCTGTTTTTGGCAACTAACTCCCCCTCAACTAATTACTCCCCCTTAAGAGCTGCTTTTCTGCTTCTCAATCATCAATGAACTTCTCCCCCTTTTTGACAGGAATGGCCAAAGGGTCACTGGTCATGCTGAGTTGTGAAACTGTCAAGTTTAGCAGCCAAGACATCAATCTGGTCTTGCATGGCTCTCATCCTGTCAGAATGCTCAGTTTGGACTGCCCTGATCCCATCAAGCCTTTCCAGAATGATCTGGAAAGCATCTGGAGGTGTGTCTGCAGAAGTTGAAGCTCTGTGTCTTTTGCCACTCCTCCTAGGTGTTGAGGTTGATGCAAGCCCTGTTGCCTCTGCTTCAGCCTCCATTGGGACAGCCTCTCCTTCATCACCTTCATCTTCTTCTCCTGGAAGCCTAACACTTATCCTTTTGCAGGTAAGCTTGTTGATTGCAGAGGGTGTTGACATGGGACTGATGTCTTGAGGGATTGGAACACCCTTACTTCTAAAAATCCTCATTAGCAAACTGGGAAAGATCAATTTAGGCCTAGAGGTTGTTCTAGTCTCATCCACTATGGTGTCATAAATGTGGGAACTTATGTCTATGAAGTTCTTTTCTTTGAGATCCATCAGAAAGACTGCTCTAGCACAATTGATTGTAGTCAATTTCTTAATGGGATAGAGGTTAAACATCATAATTATTGTAAGGCACCTCATGTCCACTGGAAAGGCAGTGGTATTCAAACATTTCCCTTCTCTCTGCCCACCTATCCTTTGTTGGACTGTTTCAATAGAAACACTCCTATCCTTGTAGTTGATAAATTCTTCATCATCTAATCCTTCAAGCCCTAATGCATCATCTATGACATGAGCATCCAAGACAAATTCTTTACCCCTCACCCAGCAACTTAATTCATTATCCTTCATCACAGCATTTGAGTAGAATTCCCTAATTAAGGGTTCACACACAACAGGGAATCCACTTAGAAGCTTTTCCCATCCTCTTCCTTCAAAACAGCTGGGAATAAAAGTTTGCCTTAAGTCCTCCAAATCTACAAATCTCTCTTGAATGATTCCTGCATTCAAGAAGTTATCCTTGTATCTCTCAAAGTGGTGAACTGACCTAAACAGTTTAGAATCCATCTTTAATCTTTTGTCAGCCTTCTTTGCAGTAGATTTCTTCTTCTGAGGTGAGGGAGCCATCTGTGAACAATCAGAAAAGGCCACAACAACATAGAGCAATATATGTGCATAACCAGTCAGTACCATGTAATTAACAAAGAGATATCAACCATACAAATGAACTTTAAAAACTTAAACAACAAGCTACTTAGTTCAAATACATGGATAAACCAAGCCTAGGATAGGAAACACATGAGCAACATGGTGAAACTATCCTAAAGGCAGATAAATGACATTGAGATAGATAATGGAAAAATGATATGACACACAAACAGTATATTGAGCCTAACAGAAGCTTCCCACAGATTAACACACTAAAACATGCAAAATTAGCACGGTAAAGCTCACAACCTCAAAATGAACCAATAGAAACAACTCAACAGCTCAAAATTCAGATTGAAATAAAAGAAACACTTAGCTAAGCAAAAGATGAAGAGCAATAAGAATATGACTATCATCAACACAAACTATAGCAACAGCATCTACAAGCTAAGCCAGAACAAGGAGCAGAAACCGAAACATAAACCCATTTCAAAAACACAATCATATGCAAAAAATCAAAGGGTAAAAGCACAAAATCAAGTAGAAAAGAGTGTAAAACAGAAAACCCATACCTGTAACTTGACGATTTTGAGCTACAAAAGTGCAACAACAGAGATTGAAAATGGGAGCACGGAGTGTTTAGGAGGGAGAGAGTTTAGAGAGAAGATGAACAGTCACAAAAGTTTGAGGGAAAACTGAAAAAAGTTTAAAAACTGCTCCTGTTTCTGCAAAACACGCGATTTTCGCGACTTGATTAAGTCGCCACACAGTCGCCAGCTCAAGCCGCCAAAGCACTCAAGAACAAAATTTTGAAAAAATTTTCTAAGTGTTTTTCGCGACTGGAAGGTCTACCCGCGAGTGAGTCGCGAGCTAAGCCGCGAAAATCTCTGAGAGAACCTCGCGACTGGACCTTCCACTCGCGAACAAGTCGCCAAAAATGACCAGCGAAGATGCGACTGAGGCTCGCGACTTGACATACCCGCGACTGAGCCGCCAAAACAGGGCAAAACTGTATTTTTGAAATTTTCAGATTTTTCAACAAAATACTTTCCAAAAACACCTAAAACACTCAAAAATCTTTTTGTGCTTGAATTAACAAAGATTGAACATGTGAAAACAAATTTTATCAAGTACAATCACACAAATGAATATGGCATTTATTGAACATAAACTTGTGTGTTGTGTGTGGATATCAACAATGAGATAGTCCTTTGTCTAATGTGAAGCTTCAATGATCAATTCAACCAAGGCATACACAATTAGCACTAGATCATGTGACCCATCTCAATTATAGAAATATGTATATATGACCTCCCACACAATTTGATAAACATAACTTGGAGCTTTTCATTTGACTCCACTTTCAATCATAACATTTGATCTATTTGATCTTTTGAGGCAATTATCTCTCATTGTGAGAGGGATATATAACATTTCTCTTTGAAGAACAGGCCTTTGGCCTTTTTGAATGAACATTCACTTTTAATATAAGGTCGCTTACCCTTTTTCCTAGTCAAATACTAGAATGTGCGACAGGCTTTTGCAGCTCAATATCTCTTTTCATTTGGAGATTTACATTTGGTGAGCTCTTTTTAGCAAAACAAAAATAAAAAGTGGGAAGATATATAGACACAAGTCTATGCATGTCTCAAGATCAACATAACCATTCACTAATCATTCATGACAAGTTTGAAGATCTATTTACAACAATCACATAGATTACAAGATTTTTCCCACAGTGATATGAGTGCAAGAAAACAAGCAATGCTTGAAAATGCACAAAGCCATTAGCACAAAGGTACAAGGCAAAACAAGTTTTGAGACAAAACTCAACAAAGTCAATCAAGCTTTTTGATTTTATAATTTTTATGTGATTTTTGGATTTTTGACACAAGAAACAAAAAGATTGATAAAACAGAATTAAGAAATATTCACAAGAAGACAAGCAAACAACCAACATCAAAAACAGCAAACCAAATCAAACAAGCATTGTCGCAAAGCATAGGAAGTATTAATGCATGGACATTTTGTAATGCTTATGCATGAGTACCCTTATTCACCCGCACGTCACTTGCGTTTGGGGTGATTTCCTTATAGGATTGGGTACGGGGGTTAGGGCTTTCAAACCTTCGTGAGAAGCTTTCCAAGCAGTTGGTGAATGCACCAATCATCTTCATCACGTTCATCATTCCGGGATCTCCATTTTGACCTCTAGATTGATCACCTGCCCAAATTCTCCTATCAATTCTAGGCCCTCCTGACCTTTGAGGAGTTGCACTGTTCTTTGGTCTCAGCTTTTGGCAATTTGGTCGAGTGTGCCCTTGAAGTCCGCAATAATGGCACACATACGTTCCTCTAGGACCTCTTTGTGGTCGTGGACGTGACTTGGCACGAGATTCAGACCTGCCCACAGACTGATTACGATGATTCAGCATCCGTTGGTCCACCACATTCTTCTTCTCCTCCACCTCGAGCTTCACACCAGTAAGGTCAGCTAGAACTGGATCTTTGGCCTTTACAAACTTCACTTCTTTAGTGACATTTCCAGATGAACTACTTCCTCCGGTATATCCCAATCCGGATTTGTCTGAAAAGCTCTTTTGAGAAGATATAACATCATCTAGCTTCTTGGTGGTGACCCTCTCTATTTTAGCATTTGCTTGCACAACCTCATTCTCAAGGAATCTCACTTTAGTGTAAGCTTCGGACAACTCACCATTCAGTGTTTCTATCTCACATTTGGCCTCCCTATATCGAATTAGGAGACTTTTGTAGTCCTCCTCAGCCTTCTTCATTTTTTTCACAGCAGCCTTGGCCACCCTTGTGTATTCACCCGACTTCTCCAAGAGTGAGTTATAATTCTCTTGAAGATTTGCTGTGCTTTCTTCTTCTTCAGCTTCTGATTCTTCAACAATTCCTAGTGATTCATCATCACTATGTTCTCCAAGGTCTCGTACAAGCAAATTCAACTCATCCGACGACTCAACATGAGCAATAGTCATAAAAGCTGAATAGTTCCCCTCTCCATCACAGCTCTCTTCAGATTCTGAGTCAGACGAGTCTGAGTCACTCAAGGTCGTGGCATACACTTTGCCTTTCGATTTCAAATAATTCAGACATTCCTTCTTAAAGTGTCCATGCCCGTTACATTCAAAACAAGTGACACCTTGTGTGGATTGGGATTCTTTTCCATCTTTCTTTTTGAAATCCCTCTTCTCCCTTCCAGAATTTTGGAATTTTCTTTTATCATCAAATTTGCCATTATTTTTGAATTTCAAAAACTTTCTGAAATTTTTGACAAGGTAGGCTACATCTTTGTCAACCACATCTTCTCCCGATGAGTCTTGATCTTCCACCTTCTCATTAATGGTCTTTAGAGCAAGGGATTTACTCTTCCGTTGATTGGGCAGCGACATCTCATAAGTCTGCAGAGAACCAACCAGCTCCTGTACTTTGATGTCGTCAAGATCCTTGCTCTCTTCAATGGCTGTCACTTTAGCACGAAAACTTTCCAGCAATGAACGAAGGATCTTCCTTACAATCTTTGAGTCCTCCGTTTTCTCCCCCAAGTTAAACTTACTGACAACCACCTCATTTAGTTTCCCATAGAAAGAGTCAAAAGACTCATCCTCACTCATTTTAAGCTCCTCAAACCGAGTGGTCAGCATTTGTAACTTGGTGTCTTTCACTTTCTTCGTGCCTTCATAAGTGGTTTCCAGAATCTCCCATGCTTCTTTGGCAATGGTAATGTGAGAAATCCTATGAAATTCATCTGGAGACACACCACAGAAAATAACATTGAGTGCTTTATTGTTAGCATTAGATGCAGCAAGTGCTGCCTTATCCCATGTGGATTTGGCTGCCTCAGGTTTGGTCCAACCAATCTCAACAGCATCCCAAACGGATTCATCAATAGAACACAGAAAAGCTCTCATACGAACCTTCCAAAAAGCATAATTACTACCATCAAAATATGGAGGTGCATTAAGGGATTGAGACCTATCCATCTCAAAAGGGAGTCAAGGATCACACAATGGTAATGAAACCAACAGCAGTGTACCCGCTCTGATACCAATTGAAAGTTCAAAAACGTGTACAAAACACCTTTGAACGTTTAGACCCCCAAAAATTAACTTAACCAACACAAGCAATATGTCAAACAACAAGTGTGCGGAAACTTAACATATGCTATAATGTGAAATAGGTTAAATACTATCTAAGCCATAACAGAATAAAATCTACAGCAGATAATATAAAGGCAAAGATAGAGAGGAAGGAAGATGCAAACACAAAGACAACACGCGATGTGTTATCGAAGAGGAAACCGAAGTCCTCGGCGAAAAACCTCTCCGCCGCCCTCCAAGCGGTAATCAATCCACTAGAAAATACAGTTGGGATACAAGGACAGTAATAGACCCTCCAAGCCTAATCTACCCAGTGCACCTAAGCCCTCCAAGCTTCTTGCTCCAACGAGGTTGCGCCGAACCTTTTTCTTTTCTAGCTTCCCGGATTCTGCTACTAGACCGTAGCATCAACCAATGAATATTGGCTCCTTCCTAACTGCTTCCCAGAACTCCAAACGACTGTCTCACAGAGATGATGATGGTGAGAACCAGGTTTGGTATAATGCCTCTCAAGGATTTAACAATGGAGAGGAAGAGAGTAAGGGAATTTGATGAGACTCTAAGGTAGGGATTGTGTGTGAAACAATCTTGTTTTTCTTTAGGGTTTCTCTCTCAAAATTCTCTCTGGAAGCTCTCTTTCAATCGTGGGTTAAAGGGGTATTTATACTGGAGTGGAGAGGAATGTGAAACGTCAGGTTTTGGCAAAACAGGGGTGGCTCGCGGCTTGACCTCGCGGCTTGACCAAGTCGCGAGATCCAGTCGCGAGTTAACCGTATGGCCAGTTGTCCTGTTTTGTCCTGTAGTGCTCCAGCTAGCATGACTGTTCATCTTCCAGCATGCTTGGCACGTGTGCAGCTTCTGGCGGCTTGCAGCCGCGAGTCCACCCGCGAGTCCCAGCCGCGACACTCTGTTTTCTTGCACACTCTTGAGCAATCTTCACTCTATCTCACTCACAACCCTTACAACAAACCCACCTAAATACAGGGTTACTAAATGCTGAATTACAAGCAAATTTGGTACGGAATAAAGCCAATTAGATGGTTGAATAAATTCAACCTTACATCATCTTTAATGATCAGCGATTATAGAACCTGTTGAAGGTTCTGCTCATTTATTGTTGTTTGGACAATACATTTTTTGGTTCATCAAATATATTTCAGTCTTTGAAATCAATGGACATGGTTCACTTACAAAGTCAATTTCTTCCCGCAGTATGACTTTAAACAAATTTTGATTTAAGGGCTGTAAACACCAAATTTCTCAAGTTTTCTTCACTTTGGTTGGATGATGGATCAAACGATCTTCATAATGAATTTCTGGCTTTAAGCTTGTTAGAGATTTGTTGTTCTTCAAGTTCTTCGAAGATTCTTTGAATTTGAAGGATTTTAGGTTGAAATTCTTCGAGGTTTTAGAGGCTTGATCTGTTGAACTTCAATGATTTAGGACTTTTTGAATTTTATGGAGGCTCTTGAGCTTGATTCCAATTCAATTTCAAGTCTTGAAAGAAGGATTCAAATGAATTTCTTCGAATGTTCTTCGAGCGTTCTTGAGGCAAAATTTCTCTAGAGCTTGGGCGTTTTGAAAAGTTTGTGGCAAATGAGGAGGGGGTGTCCTCTATTTATAGTGGCTTCAGAGAATAAGTCCCACTTTGGATTGATCTCCGTGAAGATAGTTGTAGACTCAAATTTACCCAAATTTTGCTTATAGATAATATCTCTATTTATCTATTGTGATAAATATTCTATTTTGATAAAGATAATAATCAAAAAAGAGTCCTATAATTTGTTACTTATAAATAATTATCTCTATGTTATTTATTTATTTCAATAAAGATAACTATCTGTCAATTATGAATAGGAAATTTGTCTTTATTTTGTGGGTCAAATGACACGTGGTAAATTTTAATTTGCCAATTTGATATCATCTTGGATGATACATGTCATCATTTGATTTAATTAATTTAATGACACATAAATTTGGAATTTGTTGCTAAATTTTGACGTGGCATATTGTAATTGTCTTAATTAAATTTTTTCCTCCTATAGGAACTTAGGGATTTCATCACAGTGGTGGAGCTGCTATGCATGAGAGAGAGAGAGAGAGAGATGGTAAAAAATAAAGAATTTTTTGGTTTCTAATTGATTAGGAAGAGGAGTTTTTGGTCTTTTAAAGTTGTGTCACTTAAGCAAAACTAATGTGTGAGTCACATGCTAGAGATTTCCATCCAACATAGCAGTAAAATTAACATCAAGGTGCAAAGTGTAATAAGGGTATAGTTTAGGGTGGTAAAACATAATTTTCCATATTTGATTGGAGGTCATAGGTATGTTTCTCATGCATCACAGAATCCTAAACATGTTACGAAGTAGCAAAAAAGAGCTTGTTTGGATGGGATGAAAATTGAGTGGTATCACTCAGTTTTCATGATCCATCATCCAAACCCAAGGGGTCTCACGGATGAGCATCTGTTTGGAGGAGTTTTGGATCACTGTTTTCATGATTCAAATACTAAAAAAATAAAATGGATGTGGGTGATGGAAATTGAAAACAGGTTTCAAGTGTTTTCAAAACTTGAAAATTGAAACTCAGTGGCAAGTAGCGTAAATAAGATGAGATTGTGGGCCTTGAAGCCAATGCATTGTCACATCCATTTCAAGCTTTGGGTTATTACCATTGGAGCTCCTCTATTCCATTTCATTTCTCCCCAAAATTTTTGCTGAAATTTTTCCCTCTCCTTACTTCCCTCTCTCAGCCTCTTCTTATTTTCACTTCCCTTTTCATCCCTAGTGAGCTAGCTCCATGGCACCACAATTCGTGATCGAAGCACTAAACCAAGCCTGAGAAGAACACTACATGATTGAAGAACAACGCGTGATCGAAGCACTAAACTAGGCCTGAATCTTCACCGGCAAGTCTACTAAGCTCTGTCACCGTGTCCGTACCTCTCTCTCCCTCTCCCAGGTGCAATATATATCTCTTTCTCCCTCTCCATTTTCCATGTCCATGGTCTGATTTAGGTTTTTTGTTGGATGTGAAAGGGGGTTTTTGATTTAAAGTATTGATGTTGGTTGTGGCTTGTGTAACAGCATTCCTCGTAATCTTTTGAAATATTATAAATTTCTTAAGTTCTACCTTCGTTTTGAACCCAAAGTGTTAAATCCTTTGGCACTTTGAAACATTTTATATTTTAGTATTGGACTATTGGATGCATTGATAGATTACTACATAAATTGATTGGCTTGATAATCTAGAAATCCAATGTTTAACTTTGGCATTTGTTTATAGTTTTAATTCAAATCAGTTGTAGCTTTGACTCCTAGTTTATTGAGATATCTTGCTTAAGCACCAGGGTTGATGAGCTAAGTCAAATGTAAATTGTTTCCTTTCACTTTGGTCATGTGGTGGCATGTCTTATTGGTAATTATTCTTCTCCTCACATGGAGGTCATGCCATTATGAACAAATGCACATTTTTTTTCCCAAGTTAGTTGAGCACTTGAGATTTATCAGATTTTAATGTTCATGAATTTGTGGTTGAAATATCCTACTGGTTATATTTACCTTGTTGTGAGAGGGCATGCCAATAACATTCTTGATAATGTCTTGAATTTCTCAAAATTTAACATCTTTGGACAAATGGCTTTGTTAATGAGAGATGTGATGCAAAAGTAGGCTTCTTGATATAGTTGGAAAAATTTATCATATCATAGAACATGTGTCTTTATAAAAATAAATAAATAAATAAAAAGATGAAGAACATTGTGTTAGAATTAAGATGGAACAATATCAGATTGTTGCTTCAATTTGTGTCCAAGAATAACTATAGTCCAATCTATGAACTAGCAGTACTACAATATTTTTTTCCCCTTTCAAGGGTAATAGTTAGATTTTAGTGACCCAAAAAGTGATGTGATATCTTGCCAAACGGTAATGGGTGCATGAGTCACAGTCTCTCACATATACATGGAGCAACCAATGTTGCTGGTAATACTACAATGTGGCTTTACCAAAATATGCTAGGTAACATGTTCACTAATATGATATACTTGGTAGTATTCAACACATGGAATGTGACAAATTCCCATATGAGTCTATGCTTCAAATGTAAAGAACCAGAAATGAAATTCAGAAATGAGAAATCATTGGAAAAAAAAGCCATAGCCAGAACAACATACCCTATAATAGAACATCGAGGAATAGGGCTACTAAGGTCTAATTTTATGGCAGATGAGTTCTATGTCAATCACTTGAATGACTATAAATTAAAGTAGGATTGATCTGTTTCTTTGTTGCTTGACATTTTCTTCCATATAGCATGTTATAATGCACAATTGTCTCATTACGGATACTCTATTATGTCTATTGTTTTTAGAAACTTACATGTGTTATTAGAAACCTTTCATTCTTATATGTGATTTTATATTAATGCTATTGTTTGTGAGTCTTTTATATTTAAGTTTACCATTCTGCCTTGAAGAGAATATGTGGTTTTTCTTTTTTTACTCCATTCTAATTAGTTGGTATGTTTTAGTTGATTTTCTCTGCAAATTATGTCACTACCAGTAGGTAGTATCTTTTCCTTTGATTTCTTTACATCTTAGTACTGCAACTAATTGTGAAACTGGCACCTGAAGAATTATGAAAAAAATTGCTTTCTAAATAGGTTTTCTTGTCTTCTTCACTTAAGTTGAGTGGTTGGTTAGAGATTCAAGTGGCTCATTCATAGAACTATTAATATACATATATATTAACATATGCAATTGTGTTGGGAAATTTGTATTAGATGGCACAAGAAACTCAGGATGCTGATGACAAAATGTGGTCTCCCCACATTGAACAAATTTTCATTGACATTATGGTCAATGAACAACAAAAGGGGAATATGGAACATGGTGTCTTTAAGGCTAAAACTTGGCTATCAATTACGAAAACCCTAAATGAGCAAACTAGGAAGAGTTTCCTCCCTAAGCAAGTGAAAGATAAGTATAATAGGCTTAGGAAAAAATAGAGAAAGTGGGGCCAGCTTTTGAGGCATACCAGGTTGGGGTGGAATAAGACAACACAAACGGTTATTGCTTCTGAGGAGCTGTGGTCTAACGGGGTTGTGGTATGTTATATTTACTATCTTAATTCTTTGCATATTTGTTTCTAATTTTCTATTTCATATTAGTAGGATTTTGTTATATATATTGTCATTTCAGGGGGATTCTAAGGCAGCTACATTATGGAAGAAAAGGTGTCCTGATTATGACAAGCTGAAGCAACTTTTTGCCCCTAATACTGCAACCGGTTCCCTTCAAATTTCCTCAAACACGCCAGCCCTAGATAGTGATAAAGAGCGTGCCCTGATGGAGGAACTTGCCAATGAGACACGTCGTACCTAGCTGGGTGATGATGATTGCTACAATCCCAACATGGAAGGCATAACCCAAGACGATCCCCCTGTTGATGAGCAAACCCAACGTGCAGACAAACGTCCCATGGAAGATCTTACTACCAAGGGGAAGAAAGTTGCCAAAAAAATGGATAAGGCTAGTAAGATGATAATGGCTCTTCAAGAGTACACTACCTTGGCAAGGGAAAGTCTAGCGGTAACTCTGATCATGTTGCACAATCCGCCGGTGGTAGCGATCCTTGCTCACTTGGGAGAGCTTTAGAAGTGCTAAACCAGTATGAAGATCTTGATGATGACACCTATGTAACATCACCAAGGCTGTCCAAAAGAAAGAAAAAAGGGTGTTGTTCATGGGCATGCCAGAGCAGAGGAGGAGGTGGTGGATGGAGCGCCATGCTCAGCAGCTGGATAATCAATGAGGATTGCTTTTGTGATGTTTTGTTATGTGATTTCGATGTGAATCACTTGGTTTAGTTTTTAAGTACTATTTAAGGACTTTATGTGTGTGTGCTTGGACAATGTTCGACGTTTGGTTTTATTTCTTTTATTCAATTGAACACTTTTATTTAATGTAGTTTTATTGTAATGTTAAATTGTTGTGAACTATTCCCGTGGATTTGATGTTATTTAAATTAGTATGTGGGCTTTGTTATGTACTCGGTGTTTTTTTATAGTATTATATTTTTTTATAATATTTGTTATTTAGTTCATGTTACTTACATTGTAAGTTGAGTTCACCTAACATTATTGCAATTCCTTTAGTACTTTATATTAATTTGTCAGTTTATATATTGCAATATCTTTGGTTCTAATGCTTTGGTTTTTGTAGGGTATAGGGTATAATGGTCTCCCCTAGTGATCCTTTCTGGCAATATGATTTTGACGATGCTTATTTTAACTCTAACAATGATGACATGGACATTAGTTTCAGTGATGATGACATGGATATTAGTGACTGTGATGATGACATGGCCACTGGTGCAGACACGGACTCGGAGTATGATAGCGAGGAGGAGGATTTTCGGTTTGTATTTCCACTTATTGGCGAGATGATGGCATATTTCCAACAGCATTACGACAAGCGCCCACAACGTACTTGCATTTTGAGTGGAAGCGATTATATGGCTGAAGTGAGAGATGGCAATCCTACCAATTGTCATGACATGTTCCGCATGACACTAGATCTATTCTATCACTTGGTTGATAAGCTGAAACATTATGGGTACTTGAAGGAAGGGAAGGGGCATGTTGATGTACAGGAGGCAGTGGCCATATTCTTGTACATCATCGGCCATAATACTCGGATGCGACCTATGGTAGACATATTTCAGCATTCCACTAAAACTGTGTACCGCAAGTTCCATAGGGTGTTGCGGGTTGTCCACACGTATGGCCAACATTTAATCAAGCCTAATCTAAATGTGGTAGGCCTTCCAGAGCATTTGCGGGAGAACAACAAGTACTACCCGTGGTTTAAGGTAAATGATCTCATAATATAAGTTCTTCCAAAATGGTTGTTCACACATTACTATATAGTATTTCAACTAATTGGCACTATTCATTGTAGAGAAGCATAAGAGCTATCGACAGAACACATATTAGTGCTCGGCCTTCAGCGGAAAGACTCCAACCTCATAGGAGTCGCAAGAGCATTGTTACAACCAATGTCATGTGTGCATGTGACCATGACATGTGGTTTACGTATGCCCATTCTGTTTGGGAGGGAAGTGTTAATGACTCAGGGCTGTTTGAAGAAGCTATTAAAGATCCGAAGCTTGGATTCCTATAGCCACTGGAAGGTATATGTCTTTAACTTAAATTCTGCCTCATATGTATTGTAGCCTTTAAATTTTCACTGCTACAAGCAAGCAGCAACTAGTCCTCTATTTATGTGACCAAGGCATGCCCTTAGGCTTTAAAGATTGAGCTTTAAACCTTATGTTCTGACTATTACTTCTATGGAATGAGCTGGTTGCTATATGTTACTACTTTATATTTATTGTTTTTTATGCTTTGGCTGTGTTACATTCATGATTTCATTCATGCAAAGGAGGAGAGACCTTAAAAACTTTGTTCCATCAGTCATTCAAGTCTAGGAACTGTCCAAAACAAAAAAAAAAAAAGAAAAAAAAAATGACAAACCATATAAACTGATGTATATATGCACCTAGGTAGCCATTATCCAAATTTTAAAAAATAAAGGTTTGGCTAGATCATGAAGAATGAAGTAGCATTTAAATAAAAAATCACTTACATCAGATTTGCCTATCTTTTTAAGCTCATTATGTTCAAGTTTATATTACCTTTTCGTTTATAGCTATCAGCTGGCTATAATTCTTGATTAGTGTGATAGGTATTGTATTGTGACAGTGGTGTATTGTATGCTATTGTGGATATTTGTAAGTGTGACAGTTGTAGTTGTGTAAGGCAGGGGGGTGTGCATGTTTATGTGCAAAGTGGTGCGTGTATACCTGCAAGGGTGTGCATGTGTGCCTGCATGTGGGTGCATGGGTGTGTGTAGTGACTAGTGCAACTAAGTTGTACTGCTATTGTACTGTTATTGGGGGCTGTTAGTTGGTTGGGCCAAAGTGTCAAGTAGGTAGTTAGTTGGTTAAGGGGTGTAGTGCTTACAGGGAAAGGGTAAGGATTGTAAAGGACATTCAGATGAGAATTACATTATTTTACTTCCATATTCTTTCTCTCTTTCTTGTTCCTTGTTCCAATTCCTTATTCTTCCTTCCTTTCTTCCACTGAACTATCAAAATCTTCTCATATTGCCACTAGAGATAAAATTTGAATGTGGTTGTAAATAAAGCATAACAAACACCTGAATTTGATTATTTCTATGAATAAAAAAATGTTAAATTTCAATTTTTCCCCCTATAGTAGTACCTGCTATATGAATTTAATTTGGTGAAATTTGTAGGGATTTTTACTTCCTAAATTAGCATACAAGTTGCCAAAAATCAAACTGATGTATCCTAGATGCCATTTAATAAGTCATTCTATTTACAGAACATCACTTCTTTTACAACTCTTCTAGGCTTCTAGCTGAGCTAGTTCTAACTTTAATATAATTGAAGCTGATCCACATTGTGTTTTTGTGTTTGTATCAAATAATAAAACTCCAAAGACACAACCCCCCCCCCCCCCAAGTCTAAACAATGGGATTAACTTAATTACATGTAAGAGTGTTGAGAAACCATCTACTGTAAGCTGGCTTGTGGCTGACAAGTACAAGATCATGTTGCTGGTACCTGAATTAGAATATAAAGGCTCTGCTGATTATTTTATTGATTTAATCCCCTAATTATTACTGATCCATTACTTTTACCAATATGTGTAATTTTTATTATTACTGATTTAGATGGGCTATTCTTGTAGGTTCCTATTACTTGGTTGATTTGGGGTACCGCATTGGTGCATCGTTTCTTCCACTACATAAGGCCACTCGATATCATGCCTAAGAATTCAGAAGGAGTACTAGGCAACCAAGATCGGGGACAAAGTTGTTTAACTATAGACACTCTTCATTTGGCATGGTGATTGAGAGGGCTTTTGGAGTCCTAAAGGCTCGTTTTCCCATCTTGAGTTGCATGATGAAGTATAAGCAATATCGTCAACGTTTGGTTGTTTCTGCGTGTTGTGCATTACATAATTTAATACGCATCAAAAATCGAAGAGATGTAATGTTTAACATGTGGGAGAACCTTGACGTTGATAAGGATGATATACAAACTGGAAATAATGGGAATTCTCCTGAATCGAGTGCAAGTGCCGAAAGGAGGCATGTGAAAGAGATGTCTAATGCAGTGAAGAGAGCAATGGGTGAATTTAGGGATGATATGATTGACCGCATGTGGGAGGAGTACGTGCGACGTTGAGGTTAATGGTTGGCATGTCTAAGGATTCACCCTTTTTGTTGGGACTTTTGTATAAAGCTAGTACCCATTCCTACGACTTTTTGTTGGGACTTTTATATAGGTCTAGGTACCGTAAATAAAAGTCACTTAGAATTATACATGATGCATTCTTTTGGACATTATGTTGCATTTTTTTTGTAAATTTAGATTAACTGTGTACATGCTTACATGCAATGGCTAATTTCAATAACCTATTGACATTTTTGATGTAAATCCTTTTGGCAATTTTAAAGTAGGTGTATGTAATACCTATTGTTAATGTAAGTACAGGTGGACATGCTTATATGCATTTGTATGTAATACCTTTTCGCAATGGAGTATTTTTCAAGGACCATATATTGTGTATGTGATATGGTTACAGGTGGATAATTATGTATGTGATATGCGTATGTGATTGGGTTGGCAGCTTATTGGTGTGACACTATCAGTAAATTTTAGTGGATAAAGATAATGGATACAAGTTTTTAGGTGCTATTAAAGTTCTGCACAACTTCACAGTAATGGATGCTTGAACCTGTAATTTGTTACTTGTTGGTAAACTAAGAAAAACTACAGTAAATTGTTGGATACTCTTATATATGGGGCTTGATAGCTAAGATACCTTTTTTAACCAAGTTGAAATTAACAAGGAGAAAGATATTCATCAAAGAGTCATTATATTAAATACAGCAGATTGTTGGAGTCATGTGTCCAAACTCAATGGGTTACATATTGCCTATTACATACACTACACTGTGATGGTAGACATAATTGACTCCTTCCAACATCCCCAAACCTAGTACTAAATAAGTAGAATACAATAAACAACACCCATGAGAGAACTAGAACTTGTTTATACATGTTCATCTTCTCTTCAACAATCCTTTGTGCAACCTTACATTTTTCTGCATTTCGCTTTACAACTCGTTCCCTTTCTCATGCTTCTTCAAGCAATGCACGTGCTTCTTTCTCACCCTCAGTAGCAAGCATTGCCTCATTCTCCAGCCTTTGGAACTTTGCTATCACGATAGGTGCTGTTTCCGCGCCACGCTTGCAAGTGTTGCTGTCCAACCATCTAAAAAATTTACAATGTCAGTCATCATCCTATAGCATACATGACAATATCAATTAAGGCGAAATGAAGGAATTTATGACATATCACAAACAATGTAACTAAACACAAATGAAAACTCACCGGCGTCTATTCCCTACAACCATAAAACCTCCTACCAAAGTTATGGAGTGACAATGATGCCTTAGCCACACAGCGATCCATGTCACATAGATGGCCATTACAGCTAGAGTAGTAGTTAACCTCAGAGCATAGCCACAAGAATCCAAATACCCACATTCCTGACCTCAAAGCATAGACACAAGAAACCAAATACCTACATTCCTGACCTCAGAGCATAGTCACCGAAACCCAAACAAACTCAAAATTAAAACACAATTTTCTGTAGTCATGAAGTCATACATCGGGAAAAAAGAGATGTGGGGAAATAATAAAGCAAGTAGAGATATGAGTTTTGGAACCCATTCATGAATTTCGGTGTTCCTTTCAAGGTAGAGAAAGAAAACAAAATGAGTACCAACAAAGCACTACAACTGAGAAACGAAAACAAAAACTCACCAATAATCTTTGATTTTTGCTAGAGATGGTCTTCGACTTTTGCTGGAGAAGAGAAGCTTCGAACATTGCTTTTGATGGGTCCGTGCACAACTTCACGAGATGGGTCTCTCTATTTTCTAAAGATAGGAATTTGGGGAGATGGGTATTAGAGATATGAGATGGAATCAGCAGTGTGTTGGAGATGGGTATTTGATGGCATGGGTTAGAGATAAAAATTAGAGAGCTTGGGATTGGATTCGGAGAATGTTGAGATTTGGGAAGAAGGGAGGCAGCATGTGTTAAAGAAGAAGAAAGGATTTTTTAAACATTTTTTATATGGGCTGAGGTTATCATTCTGTTCCTATGGCAAGTGTGGGCTCCACTAAAAAGGGGAAAAAATGAGTGATATCAAAATCTGAGTGATGAACCAAACAAATTATTTTGAGTTTTGGGTTGTTGGTGAGTAATGAGTTTTGAGTAATGGATAACGAGTTTGAGTTTTGAGTTTTAAGTGATGGATGTTGAGTAATGAGTTAGCCCCAAACCAAACAAGCTTTAAATAATCAAAGCATAAGAAACTAGTTAAATAGAGGTTTCTAGGTGAGACTGCGTGTGCATGACTAAGTCTGTGCATGCAGGCTCATCGAGCTACGTACTCAAAATTAAGGATGCACATGCACCCTGAGATAGAAACCCAAATTCTATATTACACTACTCTAAGAACATGCTTCGACACTACTAACTAAACTACAAAACTAGAAAGTTGAAAACAACTAAAACTAAAACAAGAACATAAATTTAATCAAAGTTAAAAAAAAAAAAAAAAAAAAAAAAAAAAAAAAAAGACTAACCTCAAAGAAAAATTAAAATTGGTTCTTGATTGCTCCCTTTGGTTAATCTAGCAAAACCAACACAACCACAAAGAATTAGTAAACTTTAACTAGAAGGCCCAGACTTGGAGAGGTCTTAGCCAAATAAAATTTTCAAATAAAAGTTTTTTTTGAAGAAAAACTCCATTTTGAATCATTTTTGCGGTAATTTTAGTGTGTTTTGAAAAGTGTGTCCGAGGGGCTTTAATATAGTGCTCAAGTGGGGGTTCAGGGTTGCTTCTAGACGATGTTGAATTAGCTTTGCATCATTTTCCGAAATAAAATTTTCAAACAAAGCTCCACAAACTCTAGTATATGTATGCAAAATTGATTTCCCACACATGCATGCTTAAGACTAGGTTTTGAGTGGGTTTTCTATGCATTTTAAAGATCTTCTAGTTAAATGATATATTTGCCCATGATCTTCCAAGGAATAGACCCTCTAGGATTTCATTATTGGGAAATGAGGTATTAAGAAGTGAATGGTGTAAATGGGGTGTTCATTGGCACACTACATAATAAATGGTCACTAAACATAGAAAAAAAATCTTATTTTGAACATCTCTACCAATAACTACTCATACATAGCCTCGGTCGCGTACAATTTCACAATAATGGAAAATCATGAAATTCAGTCAACTTTAAGATAACAATAATTCAACTACTAACCCAGCCAACCCGATCTAATATGATTCTTTTGGTTGATGGATTAGGTTGTAAATTTTTTTTGAAGCTTAAGTTGGGCAGATTTAAGTTGAAAAAATTCTAACCTAAGCAACCAAGACTCATCCTATACTATTAATAGTTTTTTTTTAAAAATATGCATACATTATTTTATTGTTTGATTTATTTTGAATTTTTAGACTTAGTTTATATATTTTTTGATATCTTGACATTTAGTTTTGATAAAATCGACACTACAAAAAAATTGGGTCTAGGCGGCGTTTGTAAAACATTGTGAAAAACAAAACAAAAAAACGTCGCTATAGATAAATGGTCTATCGCAAATTTTTTTTTTTTTTGCGACATTCAAAAACTCTGCAATAGCACTGTTAATTGTGACGTTTTTAAAAATGTCACCATATATAACTCTTTAACGGTGTTCAAAAACCTTTACTGACGTTTTTGAAAACGTGACTAAATAATATAACATTTTCATTTTTTATGTAGGAAAATACAATTAGCTACATTTTTAAATTTCTATTATGGCAGTTTTAGAATACATCACTATAGTTCATAAAAGTGCTTGTAAATGTAATATATTTTGTGATGCGTTTAAAAACCGCTGCTATTGTGTGGGATATAGTGACATTTTTCAGAAAACATCGCTATATGTCCATTCTTTAGCAGCATTTTAAAATTGTTGTGATAGAGCTCCTGTAGCAGCCTATTTAGAA
Source organism: Quercus robur (assembly GCF_932294415.1). Lineage (NCBI taxonomy): Eukaryota > Viridiplantae > Streptophyta > Magnoliopsida > Fagales > Fagaceae > Quercus > Quercus robur. The sequence continues at coordinate 42,229,766 of NC_065534.1, read as the reverse complement.
ATGTAGCAAAAAAAATGCTGCCTAAACCCAGATTTCTTGTAGTGTGAAATATTAAACTCAATTATAGAATTTCTAACAATTTATAGAATAATAATCTCAAGTAGTTGAATGAAAGCCTAGTTTGTTTTATTATTTCTGAAAAATATCCCAACATTTTGGTATATAAAATTGTTATAAATTGGATTGAGTTGGAAATTTCTCTCTTAAGAAGACTGCGTTGGATTGAAAAATATCCCAACCCGACTAATGCACATCCTACTATTCTATTCATTTTAAGTTAATTTTATGTATAGCACTTTCTTTCTTTTCCACGAAATTTGTAACTCTATATAGATTTTTCTTGATATAAGATTAGTCAAACATGAAATTGTTACAGCAAGAAAATAAATTCAAACTAGAGGAAACATATCCATTAAATTGGTGTCCCTAAAGTGTGAATTGGTATTACAATGTAAGAAACTCTTGTCATTTCTACCATCTTTCTCCACAATTTTTTATTTTTTATTTTATTAGAAAGAACTCTTAGACAGAATTCGGGGTTAACATATTTAGCATGAGAAAGCAGCTCTGTAAGCCCAAAGATACAACTAAATTTAGTATAATCAATATTCCAACATAGGTGAAATCTTCATTAATTATTTATCAATTTCTTCTAAATATGACCGAATCTCTCTCTCTCACTCTCTCTATTATTATTTATTGACTAAAGTACAGTTTTTGCATTTAAAGTTTGGGGTTATTTTCATATTATCATTTAGAGCATTCACATCAAAGTCCTTGAAAATTTTAGCTTTTAACAACTTAAAAACCTATTTTATCTATTTTAATAGCTTACTTTGCAATATACCCTATATCAAAAGTTCTATTTTTTTCCACTACATTTAAAGTAATATAAACAACTTATTAAAATAATAATAAAAAATAACCACCATAAAAACCAATAGCAACGATCACAGCCACCTCCACAAGCCACAACCACCATTATGGCAACCAAAACCCACCACAGGGAAAAAAAAAAAAAAAAAAAAAAAAAAACAACAACAACAACAATAACAACAACCACAACCCAGCCACCATTTTCCTCTTCCAAATCACCAAACAACCACCATCACAATCATGAAACTTAGCCACAACCACCTCTACCACTGCTCCACTAGCCACAACTACCATTATGGCAACCACAACCCACCACAGGAAGAAAAGAAAAAAAAAACCAAAAAAAACCACAACCCAACCACCACCTTCCTCTTCCAAATCACAAAACAACCACCATCACAATTACAAAACCCAGCTACCTTCCTCTTCCATCACCATCACAAAATCTCAACCACCACCAAATCTTCACCACACACTAACCATGACCCACAATGTAACACCTAAACCAAACCACAACATCGGAACCCACTAGAAACAGGTGAGAGAGAAAGGGACAAGCAAGAGAGTGCAGGGGGCGAAAGGGCAGGAAAGAGGAAGAAAGAGAGAGAACTGGTGAGAAGAAAGAAGAAAGAGAGAGAATAGGAGAAAGAGAGAAGAAGAGAGAGAGAGAGTCCAATGAAAGAAAGAAGAAAGAGAGACCGGTGAAAGAAAAAGAAAGAAGAAGAAGAGAGAGAGAGAGAGAGAGAGAGAGAGACATGTTATTTTAATTGAAGAAAAGAAGTAAGGATTATAAATTTTTTTTTATTTTATATTTTTTGAGCTACAATAGACTACCATAGATCACAGCTTACTGTACCTCATCTGTCAAAATTTTTAAGAATAGCAACATTGTTGTATTGTGTTTTTTATGGAATGAGTTGGTAAAACAACATTTTAAGCTCTTACCAACCTTAATGTGATTACTTTTATGCTTCAAAATTATATTTTTGACAATTCATATTTTCCTTATTGTCCATTTTCTTTAATATTTAGACTATTAAGTGCAAGATGAGTGCTTAAAATATGACCACTAATCTAGCACTTAATGGTTATATTACTAACAACAGTGGAAAAAATGATCAATGTTGCTACCCTGTTTTGCCTTCCCAGAAGTCATTTTTTTTTTACATGAAAATTAAGGAAAAAAAAAATCTCAAACTAAGAAAACCCTAATTTCACTTGAGACACAAACTAGGGCCACAAAACCCATTTAAAAACATTCACTTGGGAACTTGGCTAATTTAGTCAAATTTGAGAGTTTCAAAGAAAATATGAAGTTTCACCAAGTTTGGCTAAACTTTGACCAACTCTATATGAAGTTGACAATCCTTCGATCAAAGTGATTATTATGCCAGCACATAAATGATTCATTTTCCTTTAAAATGATAGTTGGATCGCCAAAATTAGAAGTAAAAGAAACTAGATAACGCAAAGAAGTGAAAACTCTCCAAAATAGAAACCAAATTAGGGTTTGATCGAAACCCTACCAAACAATATTCAAATTGTGCGAGCTGTACATCATTGGAAAGTTTGTGCAATAAAATTTATCACGATTAACTCCGAGTAGCAAAATCCTCAAAAACCACACAAAAAATATGGTTTGAATCAAACCGTAAAAAATGCTACAAAAAGAAAGACACCCAAACAAAGCACATCCCTAAAGTGAGTCATAAATTTTTCAATGATGCGTGGCTAGCACTAGAGAAAAACTGACAAGATAGTTGTTAGAGTTTGACTCAAATTTCTATTCTAATTTGTTTGGGTTTTCTTAGAGTAGAAGGAAAGGATTTTCTCGTAGTGTGGAAGAATTGTTTTATTTAATATGAAGAAAATTTCCTTCTTGAAGAGGTAACTAGGTATTCTTTGTCCATCAAGAAACAAAATTTAATTCTTATAAATAATTGTGGTAGGGTTAAGATTTGAATACAAAAATATAGCTCGTGGGCCTAGTCCGAGGAGGCATAAAAGCCCGTACTCACATTGGACCCGATCTAACACATAACTAAGAACCCGAGAATAAGGGACGAAGAAGCATTCGCCCAAGGATCAAGCTGAGGAGCAAACTCTCCTTAGGAGGTGTAAAGCAAGCCACTTGCACTAAAGAACAAAATACCAAAGACGATGTGAGAGACATGCAAGCAAAGAAGAAGGGAAGTATCTAAACAAAGTAACCATCACTTCCACATTCAATGCACTGCACCAACTTAGATGGGCGCATTAATGGAATGACCTCTGAATAGTGCCTTCATAGCTTACAGCATATTCTACCACTTCCAGCAAAATCTTGATAGGACAAGCATCTAAAGGAAGGCTAATGACTGTACAAGTGGAGGGCTAAGATGCAATTTAGCTGACTATATAAAGGAGGGAAGCCCCAACAAAATGGGAGGATGAAAAATTGAAAAGAAATACTGACATTGTATAGCACTATCCTGTGATTAAGACTTGAACAATATATGAACAACTGCTCTTCGACCTAGCCCGAGGAAGTATTAATTCCAGAAAATCTGTTCTTCTTACTTGAATTATCTAACTTTTTCCCATCCTTCTCAAGATTAAATCATACTAGTACATCAAAGTTGACCTCGGAAGCCCATCCTCTAACAGATCAATTGTATTGGGCCTTCTAATCTAAATCCACTATTCTAAGTGGGCTTAGGTTTAAACTGCTTACAATTGGCGCCGTTTGTGGGAAGGGTCATCTTTAATCTATCTTTGTGGTTAATTCCTTGATAGTAAAAATGGCAAATTCCAGGGGAGATAGAGAAGAATCTGTAGGCTCTTAACAGGATCAGTTTGTGAATTTGGAGAGAAGAAGGGATCGAAAGGTGGACTGGTCTCCCAGTATCAAAGTCAAACCTATCTACTCGAACCACATCAGTCAAAGCCACTCAAGACTAGGGAGTCATGTATCGCACAGACGAGAGACGCAAAACCTTAGGTTGGATATTAATCACCTATGTAAATGGCTCTGACGTAGAGTACATGTCAGGGAGGATAGAACACCTTCGTCAAGCCAAAGCTCTGATTCAAAAGAAGAACAAAGTTATAGGCAGAGATCTAGAACTCCCCCAAATAAATCTTTTACAACGTCCTATCATACAAAAGATGGAGAAAGACATTGTAGAAGAAGAAATAGAAACTCACCCCTTGAAAATATGGGGAATGATGCTATGAGCAGGGCCTTGCGCCAAATTTCTAGATCACCCTTTATGCATTGAAAGGGCCAAGCTCCCCCATCGTTTTACCCAACCAACGTTTACCATATATCATGGAAGGATCAACCCAGTGGAACATGTGAGCCATTTTAATCAAAGAATGGCCATTCACCCTAGAAATGAGGCTTTCATATGTAAGGTTTTCCCTTCAACCCTCAGCCCCATTGCCATGAGGTGGTTCGATGCATTGGAGGATGGTTCGATAGGGTCCTTCGAGGAGCTGACTAGGGCGTTCGGGGCCAGGTTCGTGACCTGTAGCAAGATTCCTAGGCCTCTTGACTTTCTGTTGTCCATGGAAATGCGAGAAGAAGAGACCTTAAAAACCTATTCCAATAGGTATTAGGAGATTGATGGGGGTTTTGAGGATGTAAAAGTGGGGCTTCCTATAAATTCGAACTTGAGGAAATCTCTCACCATGAAACCTGCTCAAAACATGCATTAGCTGACAGATCGCATAGATGAGCACA